>NW_007152479.1:0-806 GCF_000164805.1 Carlito syrichta | reverse complement strand
TCCCCCAATGTCACACAACTAATAAGTGGCAGATTCTGACTTCACCTCTTACTTTTTAATCTTGATCAGGAAAAATATTCCTGGAGAAAACTGTAATATCTTGTGCTACAAAAAAGAAAAAAAAGAAACAACTATATTTTCCAAGATCAAAAGCATCCAGTGACAGCAGTGGATGGGAAACAGGGAAGCTCCCCAGTTGTTTCCCAAATCTGGGTGGCTCTTTCTTCTCCCTTCGTGTCACTGGGCCTGTGCATCTCTACATCAGGAAGACCTTCTTCTCTCTTCTCTGTCTCACTGAATTCCATGATGGTGACTCTCGGAAGGATGAGGCCACACCTGAGGGTCGTCAGGCACTTCTCCAGGACCTTCCTAGGAATGTACCCAAGAGCCACTTTCTCAGGAGAAAGCCACAGGTGCCTGAGCCCTGAACAGCCAGTTTTGCAACCCAATAAGAGGCTTGGATCTTTGAGCTAGGGCAACAATGAGTACTATGCCCTGGGAAGAAGAGGTTGACAGGGGATAAATATATCTATCTTGAAATCTCATTGGTAGTTGCCATTTATTGTTTGTTTATTTTTTGCCAGGCATAATACTAAGCATTTTCCATGCTTTATCTCCATTGTCTTCACAGTATTGTAAGACGGGTACAATGATTATAATTAGGTTTGCTTTATGGGTATAAAACCTGAGGCTTAATAAGTTAAGTAACCAATTTAAGTAATGTGGCTAAAAATTAATGGAACCAGAATTTAAATCTAGGTCTCTCTAACTCAATGTTCCTGTACTCTAAATGGCTCTGTAAACTG
>NW_007152478.1:0-4243 GCF_000164805.1 Carlito syrichta | reverse complement strand
TTCCATTTTATGATTAATTATTGTTTTTAGTCTCTTATTGTACTAATTTATAAATTAAACTTTAGCATAGGTATATATGTATAGGAAAAAACAGTATATATAATGCTCCTTTCTGTCTGTGGCTTCAGTCATCCATTGGGGGTCTTCAAATATGTCCATCTCAGGTAGAGAAGGAATACTGTATATGCATTGTATAATGTAAACAATACATTAGTAAAACAAAGCATACATAATTTAGAAATATATACATACTAAGGGGGTCTTTATCAAATTTATTTTATAGCTAGGAATCAAAACAGCTAGGAATTTTATGTGAGACATAAAGTTCTATGATCTTTGGGTTGGGAAAAAGATTTAGAGAACATCTAATCCAATTCCTTGCTTTCCACCCATTCTGTCTAGGATTTCTTGGAGTAGCCTCTGACTTTAGTTTTCTCTTAAGAACTCTGAGTTTGTAGCTTTCCAGTGGTCTCTGCCACTATTTCATGACAATGGAGACTAAATGACTTCTTTCCAAAGACTCAGATCTCTGTATCCTAGACTCAGATCTCTGTATCCTAGCTCTAGACCTAGTTAACTCCGTAGGCAATGTAGTGAGTTTGGGCTCTCATATAAACAGTGCACCAGGACTGGTTAGCCTGGTGGCCCTGCATGCATTCCAGGTGAAACAAGCAAAAAATAATCTGAAGATATCAGAGGTTCAGGAACCCTCTAATACAGAAAGTCTTGCAATAGTAAGAGGTTGTTCTCTCAAACCTGTTAGCTAGTGAATTAACTTGAGCTCTTCTCCAAGTTTATCTCTTCTCCTCATTCATTTTCATTTCTATGCTTATGAATTGCAGAAGTCTTTAACTTGCACAACTGGGCTGAGACGAGAGCTGTCATGATCCTGACAGACAGTTGGTGAGATGCAGAATGCCCACGGGAGTGAGGGGCTTCACACTGACATGAAGGTTGGAGAGGCAGCCACCTGAACCCCACGCAGGCTGGAGCTGTGATCGACAGAAACAACAGATGGATGTTCTTAGAGGCCTGCACAGTGCTGTAGAAATCACTTAGTGCAAGCTGACTCCTGCATGACTGTTTCTCTATACAGGTTGACCTTTGCTATTTAGTATGACGTATACTTCCTCTAAGTCCATTTCCAAATTACTGACACCATGTGGATTTTCTTCACTATTGAGTTCTAGACCAAAGAGAGATGCCAAATGTCCTAGGCCATTCATTTCTTCAGCAACTGTTCTTGTGTCAGTCAGTGCCAAAGAGATCTGCCAGCATCTCTGTTGCAGCTCTATGTTGAGAACCTGTTTCAAGAAAGAGCACAGATTTTTGGGACAGGGTCTATCAGAGTTCAAATCCTGCTTTGCCAACTAGTACCATTTAGAATGCCAAATAGCTACCATTTGGAAGCTGCTTAACCTCCTCTGGTCTCCCTCTCCTAGTCCATGGAAGAAGATATTGCTACTCCCTTGGAAGGACACCATACAGGTAAAATGAAGTGGGACAGGTATTGCAGCAGTCACTCCTTACAGGTGTATTGTTTCTGCATCACATCACCTGTGGGCTTTCTTTAGTGACCAGACACTGCTCTGCCTCCAGGCAGTGCTAGCCAGAGTTTGATAATTAAAGAGCTCCCCTATTCCAGAGGTGCAGCCCTCATACAATGTTTGAGGTGATAGGCATATAAATATCTTAGCTCCCTAGCCTCTTGTGTTTGGTAACACTGAGGCACATATTCCACACAGGAACCAGCACTTCCCAGAAGAACCAAGCTGCAGACACCCATGGTGGCATTTCACCTGGTGATGTGCCTTGTACTGGCTATCTTTCCTTCCCTCAGTACACACTTCCCTACTGGTGTGCCCTGGAAACATCTCCCAAATAAACTACTTGAATCCTTACTGTGATGTTTGCATATACAACCTCACCTAAGAGAATATGCATTGCTCTAAATGCAGTTTGATACAGAGCAGATAATGGGGAAAAGGAGCTAGTAGTGATACAGAACCCTTGAGCAGTGGTAAGTCCTGTCTCCTAACCCTCTCTACCCTCTTTCTCACAGTAAAGATCTAAGGAATCCTGTTTTCTAAAGTAATTTATTTTATGGCCTGGGTAGATACTCTTGTAAGGATATGAAATAGACCAAGTCACTTACCCAGTGTGACTTCATCAGTTGTTTCTAGCGTGCCCAAGAGTATGCCAACTTCTGTATAGGACATCAGTAACCTAAGGCATGATCTCTGCCTCAGGTTTGAGAGACAGAACCTACAAAGTAAGAAGCAACACATTTATTGCCCATGCTGTTTTGACAGAAGTGATTATTTTAAACACTTAGCTGCATGTACTGAAACCTACTTGTGTTCCAGGTCCCCTTAACTCTGGAGTGTAAGGGGATTACTCACAGCTATCTCTTCAGAGAATCACTTTTGGAAAAACCTTCATCTGGGCAGCTATTGCCCACCAGACCAACCCCTTTTCCAGACTAGGCCTCAGCAATACTGACTGACTCAGGAACACAGAAGACCAAAATGGAGTCTGCATTTAACTTGTGCTCGGGAGATTTCCATTGGGTTCAGTAGCAGTCATTCTCTAATTGAGGCCACCTCTCTGCTTGGCTTTTCTCCATGGTTCTACCCTGCTTCCCTGACTCCTGTTCCCCTGAGAGCTGGTCCCCTTGAAACTTGTAGTCTAAGACTGAGCTTCAAGGAAGTCTAACCTAAGACATTCCACAAATTCAGAGTTTTGTAAAAATACCAACAACTGAACTTAACCACCAAGATTTACTGAACTTGAATCTATAGATCTTCTGGGTGGGAACCAGACAACTGTATGTTTTAACATCTAACAAATACTTCTGTTTCACCAGTCTATCTCTCAATTTTATATTTTGAAAATACCATACTTGCAGAAATAATAAAAGTTCAATATAATAATAAATACCTATTTACTCTTTAACTAGATGTACTGATTATTAACATTTACCCCATTTTCTTCTCTCTCCCCCTTGCATATCAAAAATAATTTTCAAGTAAGTTGTAGAAAAAAATGACACTTTATTCTTAAATACTTTAGCATGTATTATCCAAGAATAAAGACATTCTCCTTCATAACCCCAGTACCATACTCACCTTTATGTCAGTTAATATTAATTCACTAATATCACCCCCATGCACTGTCCATATTTAAGATTCACCATTGTTGTTAAGCCAAGAGCTCAAGTTTTTGCAACTAGAGAGACAATAGAAGTTTGAAGAAGGGAAAATTCTGTATGGGTTGATTACAAAGGAGAAGTGCTCAAGGAGGAAAAAAAAATCTGAATTGAATAGTAAAGAATTGATATTAGAAAGAAGAGGGGCAGGAGGAAATGCCCAAACAGAAGCAGGTAAATTTCTCTGCAAACACACACACATGAGAACCAGTGTATTCTTCTGGGCAGTGATGATGGAATAGATCTGGTTATCAAGGGCAGAGTAGTGTGTGAATCTGGGTAGACCATGTGGAATCAAAACACAAAGAGATTGTCAATTCAAGCAATCGAAGAGACAGTGACTATATACTAAGAATATGTCAATGTGACCACACTTATGAGAGTTGTATCAGATTTTTGGAACACATTCAGGTAAACACTAGGCAGAAACATGGCAGATTTAGGTTGGGGAATTAATTAGTGGTTGAAATATATTCATTCTGCAAACATTTTCTGAATACATGTTATATGCCAGGCACCAATCTAAACATAGGAAGTAAAGCCCTGATAGTACAAGGTCCCTGCTTTCATGAAACTTAGGTTTGTGTGTGTGTTTGAGTGTGTGTTGAGTGGGCGAGAAGAAATCATTCAATAGTCAAATAAGTAAATGAGAAAAGATTTGATTGTTAGTGATTTGGTTGAAATGGAAAAAAAAGAAACAGGTTTAACATGGATTGAGGATTACTTCTGAGGAAAAGCAACATTTAAAGCACTATACGAGAGCCAGCTACCAGCTCAAAAGAAAGGATTTCCACAAGTTTGTGCACTGATCACTCTTGTAACTGTAAATAGGTCATGGCAGAGTATCTGCACAACTTGGCAAACATGGCTTCCTTCTTCCAGAAAGCAGGCTGCTAAACATTTGCTGGCATACCAAAATCAAACTGACAGGAAGTCAGTAATAAGAAAACCCAGAAAATAACAGTCTAGGCAGCTAGTGCTTTCTATAGTATAGGATAAACTTGGCATGTTTGAGGAATACAAAGAAGGCTTGGA
>NW_007152477.1:0-3986 GCF_000164805.1 Carlito syrichta | reverse complement strand
GGGGTCTTTATCAAATTTATTTTACAGCTAGGAATCAAAACAGCTAGGAATTTTATGTGAGACATAAAGTTCTATGATCTTTGGGTTGGGAAAAAGATTTAGAGAACATCTAATCCAATTCCTTGCTTTCCACCCATTCTGTCTAGGATTTCTTGGAGTAGCCTCTGACTTTAGTTTTCTCTTAAGAACTCTGAGTTTGTAGCTTTCCAGTGGTCTCTGCCACTATTTCATGACAATGGAGACTAAATGACTTCTTTCCAAAGACTCAGATCTCTGTATCCTAGACTCAGATCTCTGTATCCTAGCTCTAGACCTAGTTAACTCCGTAGGCAATGTAGTGAGTTTGGGCTCTCATATAAACAGTGCACCAGGACTGGTTAGCCTGGTGGCCCTGCATGCATTCCAGGTGAAACAAGCAAAAAATAATCTGAAGATATCAGAGGTTCAGGAACCCTCTAATACAGAAAGTCTTGCAATAGTAAGAGGTTGTTCTCTCAAACCTGTTAGCTAGTGAATTAACTTGAGCTCTTCTCCAAGTTTATCTCTTCTCCTCATTCATTTTCATTTCTATGCTTATGAATTGCAGAAGTCTTTAACTTGCACAACTGGGCTGAGACGAGAGCTGTCATGATCCTGACAGACAGTTGGTGAGATGCAGAATGCCCACAGGAGTGAGGGGCTTCACACTGACATGAAGGTTGGAGAGGCAGCCACCTGAACCCCACGCAGGCTGGAGCTGTGACCGACAGAAACAACAGATGGATGTTCTTAGAGGCCTACGCAGTGCTGTAGAAATCACTTAGTGCAAGCTGACTCCTGCATGAATGTTTCTCTATACAGGTTGACCTTTGTTATTTAGTATGACGTATACTTCCTCTAAGTCCATTTCCAAACTACTGACACCATGTGGATTTTCTTCACTATTGAGTTCTAGACCAAAGAGAGATGCCAAATGTCCTAGGCCATTCATTTCTTCAGCAACTGTTCTTGTGTCAGTCAGTGCCAAAGAGATCTGCCAGCATCTCTGTTGCAGCTCTATGTTGAGAACCTGTTTCAAGAAAGAGCACAGATTTTTGGGACAGGGTCTATCAGAGTTCAAATCCTGCTTTGCCAACTAGTACCATTTAGAATGCCAAATAGCTACCATTTGGAAGCTGCTTAACCTCCTCTGGTCTCCCTCTCCTAGTCCATGGAAGAAGATATTGCTACTCCCTTGGAAGGACACCATACAGGTAAAATGAAGTGGGACAGGTATTGCAGCAGTCACTCCTTACAGGTGTATTGTTTCTGCATCACATCACCTGTGGGCTTTCTTTAGTGACCAGACACTGCTCTGCCTCCAGGCAGTGCTAGCCAGAGTTTGATAATTAAAGAGCTCCCCTATTCCAGAGGTGCAGCCCTCATACAATGTTTGAGGTGATAGGCATATAAATATCTTAGCTCCCTAGCCTCTTGTGTTTGGTAACACTGAGGCACATATTCCACACAGGAACCAGCACTTCCCAGAAGAACCAAGCTGCAGACACCCATGGTGGCATTTCACCTGGTGATGTGCCTTGTACTGGCTATCTTTCCTTCCCTCAGTACACACTTCCCTACTGGTGTGCCCTGGAAACATCTCCCAAATAAACTACTTGAATCCTTACTGTGATGTTTGCATATACAACCTCACCTAAGAGAATATGCATTGCTCTAAATGCAGTTTGATACAGAGCAGATAATGGGGAAAAGGAGCTAGTAGTGATACAGAACCCTTGAGCAGTGGTAAGTCCTGTCTCCTAACCCTCTCTACCCTCTTTCTCACAGTAAAGATCTAAGGAATCCTGTTTTCTAAAGTAATTTATTTTATGGCCTGGGTAGATACTCTTGTAAGGATATGAAATAGACCAAGTCACTTACCCAGTGTGACTTCATCAGTTGTTTCTAGTGTGCCCAAGAGTATGCCAACTTCTGTATAGGACATCAGTAACCTAAGGCATGATCTCTGCCTCAGGTTTGAGAGACAGAACCTACAAAGTAAGAAGCAACACATTTATTGCCCATGCTGTTTTGACAGAAGTGATTCTTTTAAACACTTAGCTGCATGTACTGAAACCTACTTGTGTTCCAGGTCCCCTTAACTCTGGAGTGTAAGGGGATTACTCACAGCTATCTCTTCAGAGAATCACTTTTGGAAAAACCTTCATCTGGGCAGCTACTGCCCACCAGACCAACCCCTTTTCCAGACTAGGCCTCAGCAATACTGACTGACTCAGGAACACAGAAGACCAAAATGGAGTCTGCATTTAACTTGTGCTCCAGAGATTTCCATTGGGTTCAGTAGCAGTCATTCTCTAATTGAGGCCACCTCTCTGCTTGGCTTTTCTCCATGGTTCTACCCTGCTTCCCTGACTCCTGTTCCCCTGAGAGCTGGTCCCCTTGAAACTTGTAGTCTAAGACTGAGCTTCAAGGAAGTCTAACCTAAGACATTCCACAAATTCAGAGTTTTGTAAAAATACCAACAACTGAACTTAACCACCAAGATTTACTGAACTTGAATCTATAGATCTTCTGGGTGGGAACCAGACAACTGTATGTTTTAACATCTAACAAATACTTCTGTTTCACCAGTCTATCTCTCAATTTTATATTTTGAAAATACCATACTTGCAGAAATAATAAAAGTTCAATATAATAATAAATACCTATTTACTCTTTAACTAGATGTACTGATTATTAACATTTACCCCATTTTCTTCTCTCTCCCCTTGCATATCAAAAATAATTTTCAAGTAAGTTGTAGAAAAAAATGACACTTTATTCTTAAATACTTTAGCATGTATTATCCAAGAATAAAGACATTCTCCTTCATAACCCCAGTACCATACTCACCTTTATGTCAGTTAATATTAATTCACTAATATCACCCCCATGCACTGTCCATATTTAAGATTCACCATTGTTGTTAAGCCAAGAGCTCAAGTTTTTGCAACTAGAGAGACAATAGAAGTTTGAAGAAGGGAAAATTCTGTATGGGTTGATTACAAAGGAGAAGTGCTCAAGGAGGAAAAAAAAATCTGAATTGAATAGTAAAGAATTGATATTAGAAAGAAGAGGGGCAGGAGGAAATGCCCAAACAGAAGCAGGTAAATTTCTCTGCAAACACACACACATGAGAACCAGTGTATTTTTCTGGGCAGTGATGATGGAATAGATCTGGTTATCAAGGGCAGAGTAGTATGTGAATCTGGGTAGACCATGTGGAATCAAAACACAAAGAGATTGTCAATTCAAGCAATCGAAGAGACAGTGACTATATACTAAGAATATGTCAATGTGACCACACTTATGAGAGTTGTATCAGATTTTTGGAACACATTCAGGTAAACACTAGGCAGAAACATGGCAGATTTAGGTTGGGGAATTAATTAGTGGTTGAAATATATTCATTCTGCAAACATTTTCTGAATACATGTTATATGCCAGGCACCAATCTAAACATAGGAAGTAAAGCCCTGATAGTACAAGGTCCCTGCTTTCATGAAACTTAGGTTTGTGTGTGTGTTTGAGTGTGTGTTGAGTGGGCGAGAAGAAATCATTCAATAGTCAAATAAGTAAATGAGAAAAGATTTGATTGTTAGTGATTTGGTTGAAATGGAAAAAAAAGAAACAGGTTTAACATGGATTGAGGATTACTTCTGAGGAAAAGCAACATTTAAAGCACTATACGAGAGCCAGCTACCAGCTCAAAAGAAAGGATTTCCACAAGTTTGTGCACTGATCACTCTTGTAACTGTAAATAGGTCATGGCAGAGTATCTGCACAACTTGGCAAACATGGCTTCCTTCTTCCAGAAAGCAGGCTGCTAAACATTTGCTGGCATACCAAAATCAAACTGACAGGAAGTCAGTAATAAGAAAACCCAGAAAATAACAGTCTAGGCAGCTAGTGCTTTCTATAGTATAGGATAAACTTGGCATGTTTGAGGAATACAAAGAAGGCTTGGA
>NW_007152476.1:1928-2707 GCF_000164805.1 Carlito syrichta | reverse complement strand
GGATGAGGCCACACCTGAGGGTAGTCAGGCACTTCTCCAGGACCTTCCTAGGAATGTACCCAAGAGCCACTTTCTCAGGAGAAAGCCACAGGTGCCTGAGCCCTGAACAGCCAGTTTTGCAACCCAATAAGAGGCTTGGATCTTTGAGCTAGGGCAACAATGAGTACTATGTGCTGGGAAGAAGAGGTTGACAGGGGATAAATATATCTATCTTAAAATCTCATTGGTAGTTGCCATTTATTGTTTGTTTATTTTTTGCCAGGCATAATACTAAGCATTTTCCATGCTTTATCTCCATTGTCTTCACAGTCTTGTAAGATGGGTACGATGATTATAATTAGGTTTGCTTTATGGGTATAAAACCTGAGGCTTAATAAGTTAAGTAACCAATTTAAGTAATGTGGCTAAAAATTAATGGAGCCAGAATTTAAATCTAGGTCTCTCTAACTCAATGTTCCTGTACTCTAAATGGCTCTGTAAACTGCCCACCTGGAAGTTTTGTTCTGTCTAAATCTCTGTGGTCGTGTAAAGTAGCTTTAGACAAAAAAAAGAAAGAAGTGTGTCTATAATTAGAAAGTTTACACCTAAAGGGAGATGTAAGTTTATTCAAAAAGAATCTGGGGAAAATTAGCATATTTATTCATACTTAAATGCAATTCCTTGAAAATATCTATAAATATAGTAGAACTCCCCCACTCTTATCTGCAGTTTCACCTTTTGAGGTTTAGTTTCTCAAGGTCAACTTGGTCTGAAAATTGGTGAAACGTTAAAAATAAGAT
>NW_007152476.1:0-820 GCF_000164805.1 Carlito syrichta | reverse complement strand
GAACCCTCTAATACAGAAAGTCTTGCAATAGTGAGAGCTTGTTCTCTCAAACCTGTTAGCTAGTGAATTAACTTGAGCTCTTCTCCAAGTTTATCTCTTCTCCTCATTCGTTTTCATTTCTATGCTTATGAATTGCAGAAGTCTTTAACTTGCACAACTGGGCTGAGACGAGAGCTGTCACGATCCTGACAGACAGTTGGTGAGATGCAGAATGCCCACGGGAGTGAGGGGCTTCACACTGACATGAAGGTTGGAGAGGCAGCCACCTGAACCCCACGCAGGCTGGAGCTGTGACCGACAGAAACAACAGATGGATGTTCTTAGAGGCCTACGCAGTGCTGTAGAAATCACTTAGTGCAAGCTGACTCCTGCATGAATGTTTCTCTATACAGGTTGACCTTTGTTATTTAGTATGACGTATACTTCCTCTAAGTCCATTTCCAAACTACTGACACCATGTGGATTTTCTTCACTATTGAGTTCTAGACCAAAGTGAGATGCCAAATGTCCTAGGCCATTCATTTCTTCAGCAACTGTTTTTGTGTCAGTCAGTGCCAAAGAGATCTGCCAGCATCTCTGTTGCAGCTCTATGTTGAGGACCTGTTTCAAGAAAGAGCACAGATTTTTGGGACAGGGTCTATCAGAGTTCAAATCCTGCTTTGCCAACTAGTACCATTTAGAATGCCAAATAGCTACCATTTGGAAGCTGCTTAACCTCCTCTGGTCTCCCTCTCCTAGTCCATGGAAGAAGACATTGCTACTCCCTTGGAAGGATACCATACAGGTAAAATGAAGTGGGACAGGTATTGCAGCAGTCACT
>NW_007152475.1:0-1742 GCF_000164805.1 Carlito syrichta | reverse complement strand
GATTGTCAATTCAAGCAATCGAAGAGACAGTGACTATATACTAAGAATATGTCAATGTGACCACACTTATGAGAGTTGTATCAGATTTTTGGAACACATTCAGGTAAACACTAGGCAGAAACATGGCAGATTAGGTTGGGGAATTAATTAGTGGTTGAAATATATTCATTCTGCAAACATTTTCTGAATACATGTTATATGCCAGGCACCAATCTAAACATAGGAAGTAAAGCCCTGATAGTACAAGGTCCCTGCTTTCATGAAACTTAGGTTTGTGTGTGTGTTTGAGTGTGTGTTGAGTGGGCGAGAAGAAATCATTCAATAGTCAAATAAGTAAATGAGAAAAGATTTGATTGTTAGTGATTTGGTTGAAATGGAAAAAAAAGAAACAGGTTTAACATGGATTGAGGATTACTTCTGAGGAAAGGCAACATTTAAAGCACTATACGAGAGCCAGCTACCAGCTCAAAAGAAAGGATTTCCACAAGTTTGTGCACTGATCACTCTTGTAACTGTAAATAGGTCATGGCAGAGTATCTGCACAACTTGGCAAACATGGCTTCCTTCTTCCAGAAAGCAGGCTGCTAAACATTTGCTGGCATACCAAAATCAAACTGACAGGAAGTCAGTAATAAGAAAACCCAGAAAATAACAGTCTAGGCAGCTAGTGCTTTCTATAGTATAGGATAAACTTGGCATGTTTGAGGAATACAAAGAAGGCTTGGAATAGGTGACGCAGGGAAGGGGGCAAGGTCGGAGGAGATGGTCATTTGGAGCCACATGGGTCTGGCATAGGACAATGGGGCTTTTCTTTTAACATGATAGAATGTCTTTGAATAATCTTAACCATAAGAATAGCATAATTTGAATTAAATTTTTGTTTTTATTTTTATTTTTTATTTTATTTTATTTTATTTTTTGAGTTGGAGTCTCACTCTGTCGCCCAGACTGGAGTGCAGTGGCCATTCCCCGCCACCACAGCCTCGGCCTGCTGGGCTCCGGCGATCCTTCCGCCTCAGCCTTCCGAGTAGCCAGAATTACAGGCATGTGCTACCACGCCCGGCTGATTTTTTGATTTATTGTAGAGATGAGGTCTCGCCTGCCCAGGCGGGTCTCGAACCCACAGGCTCAGGCAATCCACTCACCTCAGCCTCTCAAAGGCGCGGGATTACAGGCTGAGCCACCTATCCCGGCTTGAATTACATTTTTAAAGATTACTTTGGTTGTTAGAGAATAGATTGGAGAAAGGGAAGGGTAAGAGAAAAGAACTCAGCTAACAGGTTAGTGCTTATGATGCAGTGATGTCCAAGATTATTTATTGCAGCATTGTGTAATGGAAAAATATTGGAAACACTCTAAATGTCCATCAATAGGAGATAAAGTCAATTAATAATGAATGGTATATCCATATAACAGGACTGCTCAGTTGTTTTAAAAAATAAAGATGATGCTTTCTTACTGTTAACAAAATATCTCCAATATATATTACTAAATAAAATAGTTGGTACAAAGCAGAATTTAAAGGATACTTTTTGTGTAAAACCATGGGTACATCAAGTATAGGTTGTATTTTCATATACATATATACAGTGCAAAATATCTGAAAGGAATTATGAAAAACTAATACACCAAACTATTCAACTGGCACTTTTGAAGGTAAAAAATGATACAAAATTAGCAACTGCATATGATTTGGCTTAAAAGTTGCTAGTTTTAACTTAAAAATTGTTTTTCAGAGACAG
>NW_007152474.1:4051-5489 GCF_000164805.1 Carlito syrichta | reverse complement strand
TCCAAGAATAGCCAGAACAATCTTCAGCAAAAAAAACAAAGCAGGTGGTATCACAATACCAGATTTCAAACTTTACTATAAAGCTACAATCATCAAAACAGCTTGGTATTGGTACAGGAACAGGCATATAGATCAATGGAACAGAATTGAGATTCCAGAAGCAAAACCTCAATTTCTCAACCAACTCATCTTTGACAAAGCCCCCACCACCTACCAATGGGGAGAGGAGAACCTATTCAGTAAATGGTGCTGGGAAAATTGGCTGACCACATGCAGAAGATTGAAACAGGACCCCTATCTATCCCCATGCACAAAGGTTAACTCCAAATGGATCAGAGACCTAAATGTAAAACCTCAAACCATAAGAACCTTAGAAAAGGAAGGAAATACTCTCATGGAAATCGGAACTGGCATCCAATTCCTGTACAAAACCCGAAACCCACAGGACTTAAGAGAGAAGATAGACAAATGGGACCTTATTAAACTAACAAGCTTCTGCAAAGCCAAAGAAACCATCAAGAGAGCAGGGAGACAGCCTACAGACTGGGAAAAAGTATTTGCCAACTCTAGGTCTGACAAAGGCTTAACATCCTGGATCTACAAGGAACTGAAACACACTGAAAAGAAGAAAACAAACAACCCCATTATAAAATGGGCAAAAGATATGAACAGACACTTCACAAAAGAAGACATTCGAGCAGCCCACAAACACATGAAGAAATGCTCAACCTCACTAATCATCAGGGAGATGCAAATCAAAACCACACTGAGATACCACCTAACTCCAGTCAGAATGGCAATTATCAACAACTCAAAAAATAACAGCTTCTGGAGAGGGTGTGGAGAAAAGGGAACACTTCTACACTGTTGGTGGGAGTGTAAACTAGTGCAACCTCTGTGGAAAGCAGTGTGGCGATTCCTAAAAGCTCTAAAAATTGACCTTCCATATGACCCTGCAATCCCCCTACTGGGAATATACCCTGAAGAACACAAATCACTCTATAAAAAAGATACCTGCACACGTATGTTTATCGCAGCATTGTTCACAATAGCAAGAACCTGGAAACAACCATGCTGCCCATCAAAAGAGGACTGGATTAAAAAAATGTGGTACATATACACGATGGAATACTACGCAGCCATAAAAAAGAACAAAATCATGAATTTCGCTGCAACCTGGATGGAACTAGAGTCTATAATACTGAGTGACCTCTCACAAAAACAAAAATCCGAATATCACATGTTCTCACTCATATAATGGACCTTGAACATCCAATGCAATACTATGAGAAAATGACTGATGGTACTGGGAAACTATGGGGGGGAGGGGGATGGGATTAACAGTAGCAAATATCTGTCGGGGGATGGGAAAACACTTCTTATCTACAGGGTGCCTGAATGAAACGTCATTGTACACCTAACCCTTAACTGTACCGAA
>NW_007152474.1:2271-3002 GCF_000164805.1 Carlito syrichta | reverse complement strand
GGGTGGTTGCCCAGAGCCTCCCTGAGTGATGGGTGGCTTGGTGCTGGGTGCTGGGCGAGAGATGATATAGCCAGGGAGGGAGCCGAAACCTGAGACTTCTGCCCCAGCGGGAGTCACGTATGGTGGAACAGCAGCAGCTGGAGGCTGCAATATCCGGCCCTGCAGGACCAAAGGTCCCTGGGCCTCGGACTAGTGCAGCTGGCAGTGGGGATGGGGAATGGGAACTCACATTCGGAGAATCTCACAAGTCCACCTATGCTGTCACCATCTTACTGGAACCTTTTTTCCTTTTTCCTTTGTGCATGAATATGTATGGGATGGTTTGATCTTCATCCCCCCCCCCTTTTTTTCTTTCTTCTTTTTTTTTGGTTCTTCTTTCATTTTTTTGTTTTGTTTTCTGTTTATGTGTGTATGTGAATGAATGAGTGGTCATCTTTCAGGTTTTATTTGTTTGCTTGTTTGTTTGTTATGAGATTAAAAAAGCACTTGAATAGTGAAAGCAATTTTAAGCTAAAAGAACAAAGCTGAAGGCATTACAATCTAGACTTTGGAATTTACTGCAAGGCCACAGCAAAAAAACAGTATGATACTAGTACCCAAAAATGACACATAGACCAATGGAACACAAGAAAGAACCCAGAAATAAAGTAACTCACCTACAACCAACTTTCCTTTGGCAAAATTGATTAAAATAAACATTGATGAAAGGAAAATCTATTCAATAAATAGTA
>NW_007152474.1:0-1206 GCF_000164805.1 Carlito syrichta | reverse complement strand
TATACAACTACCTGTTGTGTATTTGGGCAATGGGTTCAATAGAAACCAGAACCTCACCATAATGCAATATACTCATGAAACAAATGTGCACATCTACCCTCTAAATTTAAAAAACTTAATAGTAAAAAATAATAACAATTAAAAATGGGCAAGAGACATGAAGGAACATTGTACCAGAGACTACACAGATGGCAAGTCCATGAAAATATGTTAACATTATTAGGTAAATGAAAGTGAGAACCTCATTGAAATACTCCTACACAACTATTATGACTAAAATTTTGATTACCACTTATGTACGTAATCCTGAATTGTACCTCACACATCTTTAAAATAAAAAAAAAAACTGTCAGCACTAAATTCTAACAAGGATGTAGGGAAATTGAATCACTGTATATCACTTACAGGAATGTACTTTGGAAAACAATTTGAAAGGTTTTTTTAACCCACACATGCAAAAAATAAAGTAGTATTCATTATCACCTAAAGTGTAAAATAAGTATCCATGAATACTTGCCTATATAAATAAATGATTAAATAAATCAGTAAAAGAGAAGAAACAAACATCCTATGCAAAAGAAGTCCAAGTAAATTTTTAGAAACTCCATCCTCCCAGAGGCAGAAAATTACTCCTCATTTCTTAAGTGGGGGGCGTACATGGTGGCTTCCTTCCAAAGAGTACAGTATAGAAATGAGGATTCAAAAAAAATAACCTTACCGTAGAGAAGCCTGAAAAACACCACCTCCAGCCAGGTGATCAAGGTCAAATCAACAGCATGTACCCTTTATACGATGTGATGACAGTAACATAATCGCAACAACTTGAATGGCTGTAAAATTATGCTCACTAAGAAAAAGCTAATATCCAAAAGTTGCATATAGTATGATTCCATGTATATGACATCCTTGAAATGAAAAAGTTATAGAAATGAAGAAAAATTAGTGGTTGTCAAAGTTTAAGATGAGGTTGATGATGATGTTAATGGAAAAGGAATGGGTGTGGTTACAAAAGAGCACCATCAGTGACCGTTTTGGTGATGGAAGTGTTCTGTGCCTTGAGAGTATCAATGCCAGTTTTTTGGTTGTGATATTGAACTATAGTTTGTACGACATTACCACTGGAAGAATCTGGGTAAAGGGTACACTGACTCATTGTGTATTTTCCGTTGCAACTGCATGTGATTTCACAATTTTATCAAAAGTCAA
>NW_007152473.1:0-335 GCF_000164805.1 Carlito syrichta | reverse complement strand
GTCAGCTAGCATGTTAACTAACTATTTAGTTAGGTAGTTATGTCAGCTAGCTAGTCAGCTAACTAGTCAGCTAGATAGTAAAGAAGCTAGCCAGCTAACTATCCAATTATCAAGCTAGTTATGTCAGCTAGATAAACGGCTAGCTAGTCAGCTAGCTAATTAAGTCAGCTAGCAAATCAACTAGTTTCTTAGCTAACTATTCGGCTAGCAACTCAGCTAGCTTGTCAGCAAACTAGTGGTCTCGCTCACTTTCCATCAGGTCAGCTAACTAATTGGCTCGCTCGCCTGCCAACCATTCAGCAAACTAGTCAGCTCACTCACCATCCAAAAGGTCA
>NW_007152472.1:0-575 GCF_000164805.1 Carlito syrichta | reverse complement strand
TAGCTAGTCAGCTAGCTAATTAAGTCAGCTAGCAAATCAGCTGTTTCTTAGCTAACTATTCGGCTTGCAACTCAGCTAGCTTGTCAGCAAACTAGTGGTCTCGCTCACTTTCCATCAGGTCAGCTAACTAATCGGCTCGTTCGCCTGCCAACCATTCAGCAAACTAGTCAGCTCACTCACCATCCAAAAGGTCAATTCACTTGTTGGTTCTCTCTCAGGCCAACAGGTCAGCTAACTAGTCAGCTTGCAAGCCAGCTGACTAGTTAAATCAGCTCAGTGGATGACTCGCTTGACAGTTGACTAGATACGTCTGACCAGTCGGCCCACTTGCCAGCCGACTACAGTCAGCTGATCAGTCAGCTCACTCACCGGTCAACTAGTTAAGTTGGCTGATCAGTTAACTCACTCACCGACCGATTGGTTAAGTCAGCTAACCTGTTGTCCTACTAGCTGTTCAACTATTTAAGTAAATTAACCAATCGGCCTAGTATTGGACCAACTTGTAATTCAACAAGTTAGGTCAGATAACTAGTTGGCCGACCAGTGAGGTCAGCTAACTAGATGGCATACTAGTC
>NW_007152471.1:0-2616 GCF_000164805.1 Carlito syrichta | reverse complement strand
CAGCTGACTAGCAAGCAGACCAGCTATTTAAGT
Source organism: Carlito syrichta (assembly GCF_000164805.1). NCBI lineage: Eukaryota > Metazoa > Chordata > Mammalia > Primates > Tarsiidae > Carlito > Carlito syrichta. The sequence continues at coordinate 2,583 of NW_007152471.1, read as the reverse complement.
CAGCTGGCTAACTAGTTAAATCAGTTATTTAAGTCAGCTAGCTAGCCAGTTGCCAAGCAGGAGAGCTAGCTTTAATTCAGTTGACTAGCCACCTGTCTAGCTACATAAGTCACCTCGTTACGTCAGTTCACTTGCCAGCAGCTTAGCTAGGTAGTTAGGTAGGTAAGACAGCTGGCAAGCCAGTGGGCTATGTAGCTAGGTAGCTAGTTTATTCTGCTGGCTAGCCATCTGGCTACTTCGTTAAGTCAGCTAGTTAAGTCAGCTAGCTGTATGATAGCTAGCTTGGTAGGTAGCTAACTGAATCAGCTAGTTCAGACAGCTGGCTACCTAGGTAGCTAGCTAGTTAAGTCATCTATTTAAGTCAGTTGGCTAGCTAGTTAAATCAGTTAGTTATTTCAGCTGGCTATGGAGCTGCCAAGAAGGATTGCTAGCTTTAAGTCAGGTTGCTAGCCAGCTGTCTAGCTAGTTAAGTCAACTAGTTAAGTCCGCTGCCTGGCCAGCAGGTTAGCTAGGTTGATAGGTAGTTAAGACAGCTGGCAAGCCAGCGGGCTTTGTAGGTTGGTAGCTAGTTAATTCTGCTGGCTACCCAGTTGGCAGATACGTTAAGTCAGCTAGTTAATTCAGCGGGCTAGTCTGTTGGCTAGCAACATAACTAGATAATTAAGTCATCTGGCTATCTAACTGGATAGCAAGATAGCTATCTAGTTATATCAGCTCTCCTGTCAGCTGGATAGATAGTTAAGTCACTTAGTTAAGTCAGCTGACTAGTCAACTGGCTAGCTAGTTAGCATGCTGGTTATGTCAGCTGGCTAGACAGCTGGCTAGCCAGATAAGTCAACTAGTTATTACAACTGGATAGCCAGCAGGCTAGATATGTAACAAGCTAGTTAATTCAAGTGGCTAGAAAGCAGGTCAGCTAGTAAGAGAGCTAGTTAAGTTAGCTGGTTAGCCAGCTCGCTAGATAGGCAGTGACATAGTTAAGTCAGATGGTTATCCAGGTGGCTAGCTAGTTAAGTCAGAAAGTTAAGTCAGCTTGCTATCCAAGTGGCTAGAGAGGTAGAGAGCTAGTTAAGTCAGCTGGCTAGCCATTTGCTAGCTAGGTACCTACCTAGTTAAGTCAGCTGACTAGCCAGGTGGCTAGATAGTTAGCTTGCTAGTTAAACCAGCTGACTAGACAGCTCGATAGCTAGATGAGTCACCGAGTTAATTCAGCTGGATAGCCAGATGGCTGGTTATGTAGCATGCTAGTTAATTCAACTGGCTAAAATGCAGGTCAGCTAGTTAAGAGAGCTAGTAGGGTCACCAGGCTAGCCAGCTGGCTGGCTATTAGTGACCTAGTTCAGTCGATTTGCTAGCCAGCTGGCTAGCTAATTAAGTCAACTAGTAAGTCAGCTAGCTATCCAGTTGTATAATTAGTTAAGTCATCTGTTAAGTCACCCGGCTGGCCAGCTGCCTAGCTCGTTAATCAATTAGTTACATCAGCTCGCTAAACAGCTGACTAGCTACTTACGACACCTCGTTAAGTCGGTTGGCTTGTCAGCTCGCTAGCTATTTAAAATCTAGTTAAGTAAGAAGGCTAGACAGCTGGCTTGCTAGTTGTTTCAGCTAGTTAAATCAGCTGGCTACCTATGTAGTTAGCTAGTTAAGTCAGCTAGTTATGTAAGCTAGCTACCTAGTTCAGTAAGCTAGTTAAGTTGGCTAGCTAGCTAGATTTCTAGCTAGGTAGCTTGCTAGTTATTTCAGCTAGTAAATTCAGCTGGCTAGCTAGGTAACTAGCTAGATATATCAGCTAGCTAAGTCTGTGGATAGCTAGTTAAGTCAGCTAGTAAAATAAGCTGGCTAGTCATTTTCCTAGCTGGGTAGCTATCTAGTTAACTCAGCTGGCTAGCAAGTTAGTTAATCTAATTAAGTCAGTTCGATAGCCAGTTAGTTAGTGAAGTAGCTAGGTAATTAAGTCAGCTGGCAAGCCAGTGGGATATGTAGGTAGCTAGCTGGTTACGTTGACTGGCTAGCCACCTGGCTAGCTAGAGATATCAGCAAGTTAAGTCAGCTGGCTAATCAGCAGCCTAACTAGTTATGTTAGCTAGTTGAGTTAGCTGGCTATCAATCTGGCTAACTGGTTAAGTCTGCTAGTTAATTCAAGTGGCTAGCCCACTGGCTAGCTCTATGTCTCGCTAGTTATGTCAGCTGGCTAGCAAGCTTATTAGTTTAAGTCAGCTAGTCAAGTCAGCTCCCTAGCCACCTGGCTAGGTAAGGAGCTAGTTATTTAAGTCAACTGACTAGCTGGCTTGCTAGCTAGTCAAGTCAGTGAGTTAAGTAGCTGGCTAGTCGGCTGGCTAGCTAGGTGGCTATCTAGTTAAGCCAGGTGGGTAGCCAGATGGCTATCTAGTTAAATCAGCTATTTAAGTCAGCTGGTTATCCAGCTAGATAGCTAGGTGGCTGGCAAGTTAAGAAGGTTCATTAGCAGGCTGGTCAAGTAGGTGGCCAGCTAGTTAAGCAGACTTGCTAGCCGGCTGATCAGCAGGCTTGCTGGCTAGTGAAGCCAGCTGGCTATCCCATTGTCCAGTCAGACAACTGGCTATA
>NW_007152470.1:0-819 GCF_000164805.1 Carlito syrichta | reverse complement strand
CAGTTAAGTCAGCTCCCTAACCACCTGGCTAGGTAAGGAGCTAGTTATTTAAGTCAACTGACTAGCTGGCTTGCTAGCTAGTTAAGTCAGCGAGTTAAGTAGCTGGCTAGTCGGCTGGCTAGCTAGGTGGCTATCTAGTTAAGCCAGGTGGGTAGCCGGATGGCTATCTAGTTAAGTCAGCTATTTAAGTCAGCTGGTTATCCAGCTAGATAGCTAGGTGGCTGGCAAGTTAAGAAGGTTCATTAGCAGGCTGGTCAAGTAGGTGGCCAGCTAGTTAAGCAGACTTGCTAGCCGGCTGATCAGCAGGCTTGCTGGCTAGTGAAGCCGGCTGGCTATCCCATTGTCCAGTCAGACAACTGGCTATATATATGGCTGGCTAGCCAGATGCCCAACCCACTAGCTAACTTGCCGGCTGCCTAGCCAGCTAGCCAGCCAGGTAGCTAGCTAGTTAACCCAGCTGGCTAGTGAGCTAGCAAGTCATCTAGCTAGTCAGCTAGATAAGTTTGCTAGCTAGCCAGCTAGCTAGTTAAGTCAGCTAGCAAGTCAGCTAACTATTCAGCTAGCTAGTTAAGACAGCTAGCTAGTCAGGTTGCTAGTCAGCTAGCTAGTTAAGTCAGCTAGCTATTCAGCTAGCTAGTCAGCTAAATGGTTAAATCAGCTAGCCAGCTAACTCGCCAGTTTTCTAGCTGGTTAAGTCAGTTAGGTAGACAGATAGATAGCTTGTTTTCTAGCTAGTTATGTCAGCTAGATAGCCAGCTAGCTAGTCAGCTAGTAAGTTATGTCAGCTAGCAAATCAGCTAGTTACTTAGCTAAGTAGTC
>NW_007152469.1:0-792 GCF_000164805.1 Carlito syrichta | reverse complement strand
CTCGCCGGCCAACAGGTTAAGTCGGCTCACCGGTCGGATCAATTGCTGGTCAACTAGTTAAGTTTTTGACCAGAAGGCTCACACACCAGTCAACTAAATTCAGCTGACCAGTCAGCTCACTCACTGGTCGACTAGTTAAGTCAACTGACCAGTCGGCTCACTCACTGACCGACTAGTTAAGTCACCTACCCTATCAGCTCATCTGCCAGCTGACTAATTACGTCACCTAACCGGTCGTCCCAATAGCCGGCCAACTAGTTAAGTCAGCTAACCAATCAACTGACTACTCAGCCAACTTGTCAGATGAGAGGTTAGCTCAACTAAGTGGTCAGTCGACAAGTTAGGCCATCTAACTAGTCGGTGAAGTAGTCGGCCAACTACTTAGGCCAGCATACCAGTAGACAACTAGTTAACCGAGCTAACTGGTGGACCAAATCTTCAGTCAACACGTTGACCCAGCTTACTAGTCAGTCGACTAGTTGGCCACCTACTTAAGGCAACTAAAAATTTGGCCGAGTAGTCAGCCAATGTGTTAAAACAGCTAACTAGTCGGCCGACTCATCAGCCAACAAGATAAGTCACCTAGATAACTCTTTAACCAGCCAGTTGAGTCAGCTAGTTAACCTGTTTTCCAATTAGTTAAAACAGGTAGCTAACTCATTAACCAATTTATTAAGTCTGCTGGCCATCTCGTTATCAACTAGTTAAGTCAGCTAGCAGAGTCAGCAAGCTAACTAACTAGCAAGCTATGTTAGTTACATAAGGGAGCTAGCTCACTAGTTAGCTAACTAT
>NW_007152468.1:0-820 GCF_000164805.1 Carlito syrichta | reverse complement strand
AGTCACCTGGCAAGCCAGCTGGCTAGCAAGTTAATTCACCTAGTTAAGTCAGCTCACTGACCATCAGGTCAGCTAGTTAGTGTGGTAGTTAAGTCAGCTGGAAAGCCAGCAGCCTAAGTAGTCAGGTAGCCAGTTAAGTGACCTGGCTAGCCATCAGGCTATCTTGTTATGTAAGCTAGTTATCAGCTGTCTATCCAGCTGTCTAGCTAGGTAGCGAACTAATTATGTCATCTGCCTAGCCAGTTGTCTAGCTAGTTAAGTCACTGACGTAAGTGAGCTGGCTAGCTGGCTGGTTAGCTAGGTGGCTAGCTAGTAAAGCCAGCTGGCTAGCAGGATAGTTATCTACTTAATTCAGTTAGTTAAGTCAGCTGGTCTAGATAGTTGGCTGACAAGTTAAGCCGGCTGGTTAGCAGGCTTGTCAGGTAGGTGGCCAGCTAGTTAAGCTGGCTGGCTAGCTGGTGATCCAGCAGGGTGGCTGGCTAGTTAAGTTGGCTTGCTATTTGACTGTCAAGCCAGTCAGCTGGCTATTTAAACCAGCTGGTTAGACATCTGGTCAGTCCACTAGCTATCTAGCCAGCTGCCTAGCCATCTAGCCAGCCAGGTAGCTAGCTAGTTAAGCCAACTGGCTAGCCATGTAGACAACCAGTTTACTAGGTCATTAAATCAGCTGGCTAGCCAACTATCCAGCAATGTAGCTAGTCAGTTAGTTAAGTCATCTAGCTCACCAGCTAGCTAGTTAACTCCTTTAACAAGTCAGCTAACTATCCAGCTGGCTAGTTAAGTCAGCTAGCTAGTCAGGTTGCTAGTCAGCTAGCTAGTT
>NW_007152467.1:0-3350 GCF_000164805.1 Carlito syrichta | reverse complement strand
GCTAGTCAGGTAGGTGGCCAGTTAGTAAACCGGCTGGCCAACCCAGCTGACCAGCAAGGTGGCTGGCTAGTTAAGCCGGCTGGCTATCCGGATGTCTAGTCAGCCAGCTGGCTATTTAAGTTGGCTGGCTAGCCAGGTTGCCAGCCTGCTAGCAAGCTAACCGGCTGCCTAGCCAGCTAGCCATCCAGGTAGCTAGCTAGTTAAGCCATCTGGCTAGTCATCTAGCCAACCAGGTAGCTAGTTAATTAAGTCAGCTGGCTTGCCTGCTAGCCAGCCAACTACCTCGTCAGCTAGTTAATTCAGCTAGCTAGCCAGCTAGCTAGTTAAGTAAGCTAGCTAGTCAGCTAGCTAGTTAATTCAGCTAGCCAGCTAACTAGCCAGTTTGCTAGCTAGTTAAGTCAGCTCACTAGCCAACTAGATAGCTTGTTTGCTAGCTAGATATGTCAGCTAGATAGCCAGTTAGCTAGTCAGCTAGCAAGTTACGTCAGCTAGCAATTCAGCTAGTTACTTAACTTTCTAGTCAGCTAGCAAATCAGCTAGCTGCTCAGCTAATTAGTGGGCTCACTCACTATCCATCAGGTAACCGAACTAGTCAGCTCCATCGCCTGCTTACCATTCATCAAATTAGTCGGCTCACTCACAAGTGAACAGGCCGCTAACTAGTCACCTTGCTCGACAGCCAACTAGTTAAGTAAGCTCACCAGTTGGCTTAGTAGCCAACCGAATAGTTAAGGCAGCTCACCAGTCAGCTCACTCACTGGCCAATTAGCTAAGTTGGCTCACTGGTCGGATCATTTGCTGGCCGACTTGTTAATACTTCTGACCAGTTGGCTCACTCACCAGCTGACTAAATTCGGCTGACCAGTGAGCTCACTCACTGGTCGACTAGTTAAGTCAGCTGACAAGTCGGCTCACTTGCAGGTCGACAAGATAAGTCAACTCACCTGTTGGCTCACTCGCTGGCCGAGTAGTTAAGTCAGCTACCTGGTCTGCTGACTAGCCGGCCAACTAGATAGGTCAGCTAACCAATCAGATGACTAGTCGACCAACTTGTAAGCTGACAAGTTAGCTCAGCTAAATGGTCGGCCGACAAGTTAGGTCAGCTTACTAGTGGGCCAACTAGTCGGCACACTAGTATTGTCAGCAAACCAGCAAACAACAAGTTATCCATGCTAACTAGTGTGCCAACTCGTTAGTCAGCTAGTTAACACAGCTAACTAGTTGACCAACTAGTCGGCCGACTGGCTAAGCCAGCTAACAAGTCTACTGAGTAGTCAACCAACATGTTAACCCAGCTAAGTTGTCCGTCTACTCGTCAGCCAAAAATTTAAGTCACCTTACTAACTCGTTAACCAACTAGTTAAGGCAGCTAGTTAACTTGTTTACCAATGAGTTTAAACAGCTAACTCGTTAACCAACACATTAAGTCAGCTAGCTATCTCGTTATCCAACTAGTTAAGTCAGCTACCTAAGTCAGCTAGATAACAAGCTAGCTAGCTAAGTCAGCTAGCTCACTAGATAGCTATTTAAGTCAGCTACTTAAGTCTGCTACTTAACTAGTTAGCTAATTATTATATCATCTAGTTATTCATCTAGTTAAATAGTTAGCTAACTTAAATTCAGATAAAGTCAGCTAGCTAACTAGTTAAGCCACCCAGTTAAGTCAGCTATCTGAATAGATGTCAGCTACCTAAGTCAGCTAGTTAAGTTAGCTTTTTAAATTAGTCAGCTGGTTAAGACAGCTACCTAGCTACTAAGCTAAAGGGTTAAGTCAGCATGTTGAGTCAGATTGTTAGCTAGTTAACTAATGGGTTAAATGAGCTGGTTGAGTCAGCCAACTAGCTAGTTAGCTAACAGGTTGGCACAGCTGATTGAGTAGGCTAGCTAGATAGTTAGCTAACCAGCTAAGTCAGCTGGTTGTGTCAGCTAGCTAGCTCGTTAGCTAACAAGTTAACTCAGATGATTAAGTCACATATCTAGTGCGTTATATAATGTGTAAGCTAACTAGTTAACTAGCTGGTTAAGTCAGTTAACTAGCTAGTTAGCTAACTATTTAAGTCAGTTTGTTAGCTAGGTATCTAGCTAGTTAGGTAACAATTTATGTCAGGTGGCTAGCTAAGTAGCTAGCTAGTTAAGTCAGCCAATTAAGTCAGCTGGCTATCCAACTGGCTAGCTTTGTATTGAGCTAGTTAAGTCAGTTGGCTTGTTAGCTAGTTAGCTGGTCAATTCAACTAGATAAAGAACTGGCTATCCAACTTGCAAGGTAGTTAATGAGATAGTTGTCAGCTAGATAGCTATGTGGCTAGCTAGTGATGTTAGTGAGTTAAGTCTGCTGGCTAGCAAACTGGCTAACTGGTTAAGACAACTAGTTTAGTCAGCTGTCTAGTCAAATGGCTACGTAGGTAGCTAGCTAGATAAGTCAGCATGCTAGCCTGCAGGCTAACTGTTCAATTCACATAGTTAATTCAACTGGCTAATCTGCTAGCTAGGTAGTTAGCAAGATTGTTAAGTGATCTGGCTAGCCAGCATGCAAGCTTGCGTCAGCTAGGTAAGTGAGCGGGCTAGCCAGCTGGCTAGATAGGTAGCCAGCTTGTTTAGTTATCTAGCTAGCCAACTGACTAGCTGGTTAAGTCAGCTAGTTAAGTCAGCTGACAACCAGCTTTCTTTCTAGTTAAGTCAACACATTAAGTCAGTTGTCTATCCAGCTGGTTAGGTCGTTTAAAAGCTAGTTAAGTCAGATGGCTAGCCATCTGGCTAGCTAGGTATTTCAGCTAGTTAATCCAGCTGGATAGCTAGGTAGGTAGCTGGTTAAGTCAGCTAGTTAAGTCAGTTTGCTAGCTAGTTAAGTCAGCGAGTTTAATCAGCCAGCTAGGCAGCTGGCTAGCTGGGTCATTAGCTAGTTAAGTCAACTGGCTGGACAGTGACCTAGTGAGTTAAGTAACCTGGTTAAGTCAGCTCAGTAGCCAGCTGGTTAGCTAGGTAGCTATGTAGGTAAGTCAGCTGGGAAGACAGTGGGCTAAGTAGGTAGTTAGCAAGTTAAGTCTGCTGGCCAACCAGCTGGCTAGCTATGTAGCTAGGCAGTTAAGTCAGCCAGCTAGCCAGCTGGCTAGTTCAATTAGTCACCTAGTTATGGCAGATGCAAAGACAGCTGGCTATCTAGGTAGCTAGATAGTTAAGTCAGCTGTCTAGATTGCTGACTAGCTAATTAAGTCACCTAGATTTGTCAGCTGGCTAGCCAGTTGGCTAGCTAGGTAGCTTGCTAATTAAGTGAGCTGGCTAGACAGCTGGCTAGCTACTTAAGTCAACTAGTTAAATCAGCTGGCTAGCTCCCTGGCTAGCTATATAGAAAA
>NW_007152466.1:0-663 GCF_000164805.1 Carlito syrichta | reverse complement strand
CAGCTAGCTAGCTTGCTAGCAGTCTGGCCAGCCGGCTAGCCAGCTTACTTTTATAGCCAGTTGGATGTCTGGACAGTCGGATGACAAGTTGTCTTAACTAGTCAGCCACCCTGCTTGTCAGCCATCTAGCCAGCTGGCTTAACTAGCAGGCCATAAAACTGACCAGCCTGTGAACCAGCTGGTATTACTTGCCAGCCACCTAGAAAAAAAAGGCAGCTAACCAGTTGACCTAACTAGCAGACTTAACTAGATAAACATCCGGCGAGCCAGCTGGCTTAACTATCCAGGCACCTAGCTAGCCTGACACCTAACCAGCTCACTTAAATTGCTGATTTAACTAGCCAGCCAGGCGTCTAGCCAGCTGACTTAATTCGTTAGTTACCTACCTAGACAGGTGGTTAGTCAACTGATTTAACTAGCTAACTTAACCAGTTAGCCAGCTGGCTAGTCAGCTGACTTAACTAACTGGCTACCTAGCTAGCCAGATGATTAGACACTTGAATTAACTAGCTGACTTTAGCAAGTAGCCAGTTGGCTAGGCAAATGATACAACTAGATGCCTTAACTCGTTATCCAGCTGGCTAGCCAACTGACTTAACTAGTTGAAATCACTAGCTAGCCATGTTGCGAGCCAGCTGACTTAACTAGCTAGCTACCTATGTA
>NW_007152465.1:0-953 GCF_000164805.1 Carlito syrichta | reverse complement strand
CATTCATGGGGAATAAATGGCAGACAAGTAGTGGTGGTGAGCCCAGTGAGGAGGCCCTGCAGAGGCTCAGGCTCTGTCAGGGACCTTCATACACCAAGCACTCTGGTCCCCAGTAGCACCAAGTCCAGGCTGGCTCTGAGTGGAGCAGATTTATGAGCGGAGATTTCTCAGTGAATCCTGTGAGTGCCACAATTCTTCAGTAATTTCTTTGTTGTGGACTGGGCAGAGGCAAGAATCTCCCTGAATAGGGGTGGAGGGGAGCAGAGGACCTGGGCACAGGGTGGGTCAGAGAAAGGGACAGGGAGAGTGAAAATGAGAGAGTGGGGGAGAGAGAGTGAAGGAGAGAATGGGGAGACACACACACACACACACACACAGAGAGAGAGAGAGAGAGAGAATTAGAATGAAGACAGATGAGAAAAAACAAAAGTATGGAAAGAAGAAAAGGAAAAACATAGAAAATATGCCAAAAAAACCAGTGACAGAGGAAGAGAGAGATTGATGGAGAGAGAATGATTGGGGCAGAGGGAGAGAAAAGAAATGGGAGAGATAAATGGAGACAGACCGACAGTGAGATACATGAGAGTCAGAGGGAGGGAGACATTCAGAAAGTTGCACAGAGATGCAGAGACATACAGAGAGAAAGAAAAGTGCAATGGAGGCAAGAGAATTGGAGATGAAGAGGACTGAATAACAAGAATAGAAACATGGAGAGAATAACACAGAAACAAGGGAGTAGAGAAAAGGAAAGAGAACTGGCAAGAAACAGGTTCAGAGAAAGAGAAAAGATATATAGAGAGAGGGAAATGGGAGAGGGGAAAAGAGCAGCAGAGAAAGAGGGAACAGCGAGCAAAGGCGGAAGCCTACAGCAGGTGGAGAGGGCAGATGGCCCAAGTCAAGGGCACAGAAAAGGCCAGGAATCCTGGGCATCAGGGCTGGGAGGGGTCCTTGTG
>NW_007152464.1:0-409 GCF_000164805.1 Carlito syrichta | reverse complement strand
ACGGAATCTCTGAGGCAGGACCGTCCAGGTTAATTGTTGGGTCCTGTGGGTGTCTGGATCTTCCCAAGTAAAGGCAAAGAGTGGCTGGGAGTCTGGATGTAGAGGGATGGTGAAGAAGGCATTTCTAAGGTCCAGAACTGTGAAATGAGTGGTAGTGGGGGGTATCTGAGATAGGAGAGTATATGGGCTAGGGACCACTGGATGTAGTAGTACTACGGCAGAGCTGATTATCCACAGATCCTGCACCAGTCAATAAGCACCAGATGGCTTTTTTACCAGGAGGATGGGAGTATTATAAGGGGAGTTGATAGGAACCAGAAGACCCTGGATGAGCAGCCAGTTAACAATAGGCTGGAGGCCCTTGCAATGGGCATGTGAGATAGGAAATTGAGGCCTGGAAGGGAAGCAA
>NW_007152463.1:0-725 GCF_000164805.1 Carlito syrichta | reverse complement strand
CCAGGTAGGGTGTGGTACAAAACGCATGAATTATTTTGCACCTTTCTAAAATGACTTTTAGAGTGGCCACCAGTTTTCAAACAAAGCTTATTAGTGAGAAAAAGAGAAGAAAGAAGAGTTATGGCAGAAAGACCTGCTGTGGGCAAGTTTTTCAAAGAAGAAAAACCACACTTCTGTTCTCAACTCCAAACTAGATATAAATACCTAGTTAATGATATGCTAATAGATGGAGTCCAGGTTACAGTGGCTCCAGAGAGATTGATATCTCTGAACTCCTGATGGGAGGAAACAAGGGAAAAGGTCTTTTCTTAACCACGTTGTCTTTTGCAGGAGACCTGGTAGATGTTTCCAATTCCAATTTAGTTCCTTAGCTAAAAGGTGGTCTTATTATCATTTCCATGGCCTTGGTCAGTTAAGAGGTGGTCTTTGGCCTGCCACCTTTGACAGGGATCCTGGAAGATTCTTAGAGATTATTGTCCTAAACCAAGAATTGAAAGTTTGGATTGTCCTAGTCTTGCATCTGATAGGATTTTCTTTTGATTTGTCAAGGGGGTGAGGTAGACTGCCAGTTTGACCTGCAGTAAAATGTAAATTTTAAAATGTCTGAAATCTTCCTAAAACCTGTCTATGGGAAATTTATCCATGTGTGCCTAAGGGGTCTTGCAATCTTTGGTCAAAAACTGCTGAACACTCAACACAGTGTGGGTAGGTTTTTTGTGTAAAGG
>NW_007152462.1:0-599 GCF_000164805.1 Carlito syrichta | reverse complement strand
AAAATATGAGAATCATACACAGATTCCCAACTTCACAGGGCATGTTCACAGGGTGACTGACTTTTTAGCCAGGAAGAATGGGAAGGGGAGGAAGAAATGTCCCCAGTGAGAGATGTGTCACTGGCCTTTCTTGGCGGAGTGTCCTCACTGTTGAGTTGAACAAACCTGCCTGGGGCACATTTTTACCCACATAGAGGAGAGACGGCAGGAAGCCGGCCAGGGAGCCTTGGGAATACGTACACCAAAACGGAGACAGCCATGGGAGGGGTTGGGGTAGGTGGTTGCCAAGCTTGGGGGACTAGCTATGTAGGGGGCTGGGGGGGCTAGGACTGAGGGAAGAAGGTTTGCAGAAGAATGAATTTATTTGGTGACATATTTTCTTTCTTTCTTTCTTTCTTTCTTTCTTTCTTTCTTTCTTTCTTTCTTTCTTTCTTTCTTTCTTTCTTTCTTTCATTCTTTCTTTCTTTCTCTCTTTATCTCTCTCTCTTTCTTTCTTTCTTTCTTTCTTTTCCTCTCACTCTCTCTTTTTTTTCCTCATTTGGTAGCCGTTGCTGACCTCAAACCACCCAACTTGGGCCTTCCTCTCAGCCCCAGCCTCG
>NW_007152461.1:0-984 GCF_000164805.1 Carlito syrichta | reverse complement strand
CTGGGCTGACGTTGAGCTACTGGGCTCCAGTCATCCTCACACTCTGCCTCCCATAGTACTGAGATTCCAGGTATGGGCTACCACGCCCAGTTTCTGGTTCATTTTTCACAAAAGAGGGAGACCGGGCTTGGGGTCTCAGTCTCATTTTCCCAGTGTATTGGGAGGTCGAGGCTAGTGGCCGAACTGAGCCCATGGGTCTGAGATGTGCCAGGGCAACTCAGCAAGACTTCATCTCTACCCTTCATCCCAAATGAGACGGACATGATGGTGTGCACCTGTTGTTCCATCTCCTAGGAAGGCCAGGGGGTATGGCTCACTGGAGCATGGCAGGTTGAGGCTGCAGTGGCCGGTAGTGAGCCACCACCCTCTTGCCTGGGCAATGGAGTGAGACTCCTACTCAAGAAAAGAAAGAAAAGAAGAGCATCTATTTGTGCATGGATTTGGGATCATTGTGAACAGAGAGATCATTGAGGAAAGAGGCCTCAGCTTTGGTGTAGAGTTCCTGAAAGACAGTGGAACAGCAAACAATTGAGCTGTGGTTTTGGGTGGCTGAGGCGGGAAAACTCTGGAGTCCGGGGTTTTGAGACCAGTCTGGGCCACATAATGAGACCTCATCGCTCCCCAGATTACAAACCCTCAAGTCATGCATGGTGGCACCCGGGATCCCGGCTACATGGAATGCACTGGCCTCTGTCTTGGGGCATGCCTATGTGTTACCCCTGCTGACAGTACATGCAATTCCAGGCCGGTCACTGTGGCTCAGGCCCATCTGCCCCGGGCTCTGGGAGGCCACAGTGGGAGGCTTCCTGAGACCTGGGGTCAGAGAACTGCCCAGGAGACATAGCCAGACCTCATCTCAGTGAGAAGGCCCCTAAATCAAGTCAGGCATCATGGACCCTGGAGTCGAGGTTGCTCATGGGCCAAGGTGGGAGGACCACCTGATCCCCACAGGATGAGGCCCAGGAAGTGATGATCCTGCTGCCA
>NW_007152460.1:0-2786 GCF_000164805.1 Carlito syrichta | reverse complement strand
TCCCCAGCCTCCCGGGGGCGAGAGTCAGAGACCCACTGCAGATCTCCTTGCAGAGGGCTCAGACACCGGGTTGCCAGGTCGCCATCTTGCCCAGAATTCTTAAAATAACTCTCGCTTCCTCTTCCCCGGCCGAGGCACCGGACTTCTCCTTGGCAGGCCGAGAGGCGCCGCAGCGGGGGGCTGAGCGCCGACCTGGCCGCAGCCGCTCGACGTCCAGCCGGCCCGGGGCAACCGGAGAGGGAAGCCTCACCGTAAAATTTATTTTATACATTGTTGGAGTCAATGTAATACATTTGTTGAAGATTCTTATCCAAATTCATGAAAGATATTGTTGTTTTTTCTTTCTCCTCATTTTTTCCTTCTTTCTTTCCTTCTTTTTCTTTTAAAAATGTTTTTGCCTTTTTTATGATACTGATTTCAAAGAATTGGTTGGAACATCTTTCCTCTTTTGGTTTTTGAAAAATATTGTGTAATATTTGTGTTAATCATTCTTAAAAAGATTGGCAAATTTCTCTGATTAGGCAATCTGAACCTAGGGATTTATGTTTTAGAAATTTTAAAGCTATAAATTCAATGTATTGAATGGTTATATATGACTCTGCTGGTTCATGACTCATAATTTTCCTTTCTTTGAAACAAATTTATCTGATGTTAAAATAATTACTCATGTTTTTTTACTTTTTAAGTAGTGTTATTATATTTCTTTAGATAACCTTTTACTATTAACCTACCTATGCTTGTTTGAAGCTCACTTTTAGACAGCAAGAAGTTGAGTAGCATTTTGTTTTACTTTATAACTCATTTTTAAATAAGCTCTGAGTTTTTAAAACTATGCTTTATAAGCTGTTTATGTGCTGTATTTAGATTTATTACATTTAAAGTAATTACTGGTATATTGACAATTATATTTGCCACTTTATTACATATTTTTCAGAGAGGGGATTCCCTGTTTATTGTTATTCCTCTGTTTTTCTTTTCTTGCTTTCTGTATACTACCTTTTAAATATTCCATTAGGCTTTATTTATATATTTTTAAATACACTATATTTATATCTTATTAGTGATTGCTCTAGGAATTCCATTGTGAATATGTAACTTATCACAGTTTAGTGATATAACAATTTTATGTTTCAGCAAGTATTGAAACCTAATTCCATTTAAATCCCTTTACCTTCCCCATTTGTTAAGTATAATTGCCTCAAGTATTTTCTCAACATATATTAAAAACTACAAACGTTCTTATACTTTTTTGCATCAATAATGAAATATGATTTATAAAACTCTTAGAAGAAAAGTAGTTTATTACATTTACCCTTATTTCTATCCATTCAATTTTTTTTCTATACATAATTCAGGGACTTCCATGACTTCTGTTACCATTTTTTTTTGCGGTGAGAGGGGAGAGATTTTTTTTGCTGGTCTTTAAAAATAAGTCTTCTAATGAGAAACTCTCTTAATTTCCTTGGACTAACAATGTATTTGTTTCTCTTTCATTTCAGGAAGATACTTTAATTAGATGTAGAAGTGATTGTGGGCTATTCTTTGAGTACTTGAAAAGTGTACCACTTTCTGCGTGTCTCTGTGGTTTCAGATGAGAAATTCACTGTCATTCAAATTGTTTTTCTCACAGATATGTCATAATTTTCTCCAAATGATTTTAATATTGTTTTGTCTTTAAGTTTTAGAAGTATGATTATGATTTGGCATATATTCTTTGGATTTATCCTACTTGGCTTTTCTCACTTTTATGAATATTTAGGTTTATTTTCGTCTTTTTCCAATTTTGGGGAACTAAGTCAATATTTCTTGGAATACTTTTTTAGTCCTATATTCTTTTTTCTCTTCTTCTGGACATTAACCTACAAGTATTAAATATTTTATTGCTGCTCCATGGGTGATGAGTTTCTACTTTCTTTATTCTGTTTTCTCACTGTTGTTCAAACTGGGTAAATTTTATTAGTTTGCCAAATTCATTGATGTTTAACTTTCATCATCTTCATTTTACTACTGAGCTTATCCAGGAAACTTTATTATTTTAATTATATTTTTCATTTCAATAATTTTCATTTTTTTAATCAATATTTTTTATTATGGTTTTGTGGGATAAAGTTAATGGTTAGGTATACAAATATGTTTCATTCAGGCACCCTGTTGATAAGAGGTGTTTCCCCATCCCTAGACAGATATTTGCTACCATTAATCCCATCTCCCAATAATTTTCATTTTGTTCCTTTTTGTCTCATATGTCTCTGTTTAGGTGTTCTATTTTTGTCATTTATTTTAAAGGAATTCATTATTACTTACTGAAGCAATTTTAGAGTGGCTGCTTTAGAATCTTTGTCCAATAGATCCAACATCTGACCTCAGTATTGATGTCAGTTAATTATTTTTTCTCATTGAAGTTATGATTTTCCTGATTCTTGACATGACCGGTGGTTTTTTACTATAATCTAGACATTTTGTATGCTATATTAGGAGACTCTTGATCCTATTTAAATTCTCTGTTTTAATAAGTAATTACCTTGCTTAGGTTGAGTGTGTAATTTCTGAGCTACAGTTGTACACGGTAGTTCAATGACAATTTAATTTTTTGAGTTCTTAATAATGTTTTCTTCTGTTTGTTTGTTATTTTGGTGGGGCAGCTCTGACTAAGAACCTGCTGGATCTACCCCTAGTACTGCCCACAGAAGCAGAAGGTGCTTTTTTAAAGCCACCCAGTTGTTAATAAGGTATGAGGTAGGGAGATGCTGTATTTAGCGGGAGAGAGTATTTCTTGTGCTTTATTC
>NW_007152459.1:0-813 GCF_000164805.1 Carlito syrichta | reverse complement strand
ACTCTCAAACTGTCGGTCATTCAGGGATGGCGGGTCCACTCACGCCTGTCTACTTGGCATTCTGGGAGTCCAAGATGGAAAGATGGCTGGAGCCCAGGAGCTTGAGACCAGGCTGGACACCATAGCAACCTCCCAACTTAACCTCAAGCAAAACCCAGAAAACATTGGGTGAGGGCTGACCTTAGTGGGAGGACCTACTCTGGGCCAGAGTTCAAGACCAGGCTTGAAGACTGGAATGTTGAACAAATGGAAAGTCTGAGATCTCAGCAGTTTGGGAGGACCAGGCAGAGAGGATGGCCAGAGTTGCGTGGTTTGAGAGCAGCCTAGGCAAACTAGTGAGGAAGGAAAGAAAGAAAGAAAGAAAGAAAGAAAGAAAGAAAGAAAGAAAGAAAGAAAGAAAGAAAGAAAGAAAGAAAGAGAAAGAAATGCATTCTTCTGGAAACCTTCTCCCCTCAGTCTTTCCTCCTCCACCCTCCCACATACTGCGGTCCCTTAACTTGGCACCTTCCAGCATCAACCCCCCACAATGTGTGCCCCTGCTTTGGTGTGGGAGTTCCCTACTACCTGACTGGGTTACTGTCGGCTCTCCACTCTGAGGGGAGAAATGTGCCCCAGGCAGTCTGACCCTCCAACTCAGCAAGGAGGACCTTCCACCAAGAAAGATCAGGGACACATCCCTCACGCAGGGACATTTCTTTCCCCCAATCCCATTTTTCCTGACTTTAAGGCCATTCGTCCTATGAACACACCACACATGGTTGAGAATCTGTGTATAATTCTGATGGTTTTGGAGACAGGGTCTGGGTCTGTTGC
>NW_007152458.1:0-919 GCF_000164805.1 Carlito syrichta | reverse complement strand
TCTCACGACACTCTCAGAGCATTTATTTTGCTACCATGGCTCACAGAACTCACAGAAGCCTATAGTTAGGATCCCATTTTAGGGGAGCAATTGGATACAAATCAGAACCAGCAAAACTAGAGACACATAAATGGCAGGTCAAGGAAGGCCTTGAATGGGAACCTTCCACTGCATGCTCATGCTGTGGTGAGTGCACTCTTCTCTGACTCCTGGATATTTTGGCCCTTTGTCATTACCACATGAGCCTGTTTTCAGGTCAATCAGACCTTTTGCTGCAGGTCATGATGCCCCCTTCCAACTCTCACTCTCTGCTTTCTGATGTTGAGTGACACACCTGAGCCTGTCCCTTTGACTCTTCAATGAATCTGTGGCACAAAAGAACAGCCAACCAGCTCCACTGTCCTGTTGCTGTCATTTTTCCCAGTAGTCAATTCAGAGACAATGTATCTACTACGCATCACCTGTAGTTCAGTCCCATCACTGCGGCTGAACTATCAGTTCTTTCATGTTTGATAGGTGCCCAGAAACCTCTCCTCCTTTCACCTACCAGTGAAGTTAAGTGCTCACTGCTATGTTGTGGGGATTTGTCCAACCCCAGAAATGACCTATACTTTGGGCTTTTGAGAACTGTAGCTGGTACCATCTGTGGGTCACACTCACCAGAAAAAGATCACAAGACACAGGTTGCAGAGGTGTACTGAGAGAGGAAAGGAGAATACTTAGGCAAGGTAGTCCAGTGAAACTAATGGGGACAAGGATTTGCTCGACATCAGCATCAGCCTGATCCCAGGGAGGCTGTAGGGAACACAACACAGCTCTAGGGCCCCATACAATCACCTGTTTGTCTTTGTACCAATGGGTTCCTGGCTGTTCCTGTACTCAGAAAAGAGTGAGAACAATCACTTGTGCCAAGTGACTG
>NW_007152457.1:0-1144 GCF_000164805.1 Carlito syrichta | reverse complement strand
TTCCAGTAGCTGGAACTACAGGCACACGCCACCATGCCTGGCTAACTTTTTGATTTATTGTAGAGATGAGTTCTCACCAATTTGCCCAGGCCGGTCTCAAACTCCTGGGCTCAGGCCTTTCTCTCACCTCAGCCTCCCAAAATGCTTGGATTATAGGTGTGAGCCACCATGCTCAGCTACCCCACTGCTTTTCTTTGAAGTAATTTTAGTTTGCATACATTAGTACCCTTTTGCTAGTAACAAATGACAGCTGTCCAGGGAGGCTGCTTTGACCTATTGCACTGATGCTGAGACTGGTCTCCTCAGAACACTGTCAACAGAGGAAAGCAAGTGCTTAGAGCAGTGTCTGGTGCCCATCAGAGCCTTTGTAAACATTTGCTATTATTAAAGCATAGGAAATTCCTGATCACTGAGACTAATCTTGCACCTTGGGTTCGTAAGCGGCATTTATTGAGTTGGGACATGAGCTTGAACATGCAATCATTCATTCTGTTTGCAGACACTGTTTAGACACCTGCTTTGTGCCAGCACTGTGCGACACGGCTGCAGTGAATGAAATAATAGCCACCACTTTTCACGCCAGGCTGTGTGAGCCCTCTACAGCAAGGCCTTTCCTGCGAAGTAGACAGCCTTATCCTTATTTTCCTGGAAGACGGAGGAAACTGAGGCATCGAGAAACCGAGCACTCACAGGGCAATTTAATGCCACAGACACACTCCTCTTCCCCAGCCCACTCCCTGAGCAGCGCCCTGTACGCCCGCCCTTAAGGAAATTACTATGTATTGGTTATTAAGAACTCAAGGGTTCGAGACCCACCTGGGCAATTTGGCGAGACCTCATCTCTACAATAATTCAAAAATTAGCTGGTGTGGTAGCACACGCACTACCTGGAAAGCTGAGGTGGAAGGATCGCCGGAGCCCAGCAGGTCGAGGCTGCCATGGCCGGGAGCAGCCACTGCATTCCAGTCTGGGTGACACAGTGAGACTTCAACTCCAAAAAACAAACAAACAAAAAAAACGGAAAAGAACTCAAGGAAGTTCCAACTACTTGGAAGGCTGAGTTGGAAGGACCGCCTGAGCCCAGCAGGTCAAGGCTGCGGTGGCCTGGAGCGAGCCACTGCACCCCCCCCGCCTGGGCGTGCCC
>NW_007152456.1:0-762 GCF_000164805.1 Carlito syrichta | reverse complement strand
ATCCTTATTTTCCTGGAAGACGGAGGAAACTGAGGCATCGAGAAACCGAGCACTCACAGGGCAATTTAATGCCACAGACACACTCCTCTTCCCCAGCCCACTCCCTGAGCAGCGCCCTGTACGCCCGCCCTTAAGGAAATTACTATGTATTGGTTATTAAGAACTCAAGGGTTCGAGACCCACCTGGGCAATTTGGCGAGACCTCATCTCTACAATAATTCAAAAATTAGCTGGTGTGGTAGCACACGCACTACCTGGAAAGCTGAGGTGGAAGGATCGCCGGAGCCCAGCAGGTCGAGGCTGCCATGGCCGGGAGCAGCCACTGCATTCCAGTCTGGGTGACACAGTGAGACTTCAACTCCAAAAAACAAACAAACAAAAAAAACGGAAAAGAACTCAAGGAAGTTCCAACTACTTGGAAGGCTGAGTTGGAAGGACCGCCTGAGCCCAGCAGGTCAAGGCTGCGGTGGCCTGGAGCGAGCCACTGCACCCCCCCCGCCTGGGCGTGCCCTCTAGCCTGCATGAGAGAGTGAGATAACTCAAAAAAAGAGCTCAAGGAGACCCTGAGCATCAACACGGCACATCTCATCCTCTCTAGACAGCCCCATATGTCGGAAGGGGTCAGAGTGCACCCCCTCTGCTCTCAGGGGCACCCCACTTCCCACACCTCGGGGAACCAGGCGGAAGGAGCACGCCAGGGGTGGCATGTCTGCCTACGAACCTAGGCTCCTCAGGATCCTCTGGCGATCGTCCCGTCCCACC
>NW_007152455.1:0-768 GCF_000164805.1 Carlito syrichta | reverse complement strand
TCAGCTAGCTGGTCAGCTAACTAGTGGGCTCGCTCACTTTCTATCAGTTCAAGTAACTAGTCAACTCACTCACCTTACAAACGTTCAGCAAAACTAGTCAGCTTGCTCACAAGCCAACAGGTCACATAACTTGAGTCAGGTAGTTAGCTAGTTAACTGAAGGGTTAAGTCAACTGGTTAAGTCAGCTAGCTAGCTATTTAGCAAACGGGTTGAGTCAGCTGGTTGAGCAGGCTAGCTAGCTAGATAGCGAACTAGTTAATTCAGCTGGATAAGTCAGATAACAAGCTAGTTAGCTAAGGAGTTAAGTAACCTGCCTGAGTCAGCTACCTAGCTTGTTAGCTAACAAGTGAAGCCTGATAAATAAGAAAGCTAGCTAGCATGTTAGACAATGAGTAAGCTAACTAGCTAGCTAGCTGGTTAAGTCAGCTGGCTAGCCAGCTGGCTAGCTAGTTAAGTCACCTAGTTAGGTCAGCTCTCTGGCCAGCAATTTAGCTATGTAGTTAGGTAGTCAAGTCAGCTGGCAAGCCAGCAGGTTATGTAGGTAGGTAGCTAGTTAAGGCAACTGTCTAGTCATCCGTCGTCTAGTTATGTCAGCTAGTTAAGTCAGCTGGCTATCCAGCTATCTAGCTAGGTAGCTAGCTAGTTAAGTCTGCTGGCTAGCCAGCTGGCTACTTCATTAAGTCAGCTAATTAAATCAGCTGACTAGCCTACTGGCTATCTAGGTAGCAAGGCAATTAAGTCAGCTGGCTAACCAGCTGGCTAGCTAGT
>NW_007152454.1:0-819 GCF_000164805.1 Carlito syrichta | reverse complement strand
GCAAAATGATTCCTTTTGTCTGAAATCTGGCCTTAATTGTTCCGAGAACTAATGGACTTGGAGTGCTGATACCCGTTACACTTTCAAGAGGACCAGAATGTTGCTGGAGTCCTGAAATGAGCGAATTGTAATATCCACATGCTAAATTGTTTCGAAGCATTTGGGAGATCAAAGCCCTGTTTCTTGTTTGTGCCATAGCAGACACCCTGGGCATTTTTTGGATTGAGGACCCCAACAACAATGATTCTTTATTCGTCCTCAGTTGGAGGCCATGTAGTGTCCTGTATGTGAGGACTCCCTTTACTTAGATTCCTGTTTCAAAAACCTGATTCTTGTTTAGGCCTTTGTAAGACGCCATGTAGATTTATTGATAGAGGAACCGTGTAAAACAGATTTCTTCTTTTTTCTTAGCAAGAGGCCATGTGGTTTCCTGTATATGATGACTGCTATTACCCACATTCATGCCCCGAATCCCTGATTCTTCTTTAACCGTCAGCAAGATGCCCCATAGATTTTCAGGACTTAGGACTCGTATAACCCAGATTATTTATTTTTAGCAACAGTCGTGCAGCTGCCAGTATATGAGTACTCCCTTTCGCAGATAAATGTGTTGAAACCCTGATGCTTGGTTAGACCTTAGGAAGATGCCGTGTACTTTTTTAGGGATTGAGAACACATGTCACCCAGATTTCTTATTCTTTCTTAGGAATAGTCCTTGCAGGTGACTGTATATGAGGATTTCATTTCCCCAGATTATGCTTCAAATACACAAATTCGTATTTAGCCCTTAGCAAGACACCCTGAAGGTTTTTTGGGAAT
>NW_007152453.1:0-837 GCF_000164805.1 Carlito syrichta | reverse complement strand
TCTTTTTTCCTTCTGTTCCTCAGTCTTGATAATTTCCATTGTCCTATATTTACATTTGCTGATTTTATTTTTTCTGCTCTAATTCTGTCTTTGAACACATCTAATGATTCTTTCTTTGCATGTAGTGTACTTTGTATCTCCAGAAAGTTTTTTGGGTTGTTTTTTAGGTTTTATATCACTTTTTTTTTGAGTTGGAGTCTCACTCTGTCACCCAGACTGGAGTACAGTGGCCACTCCCAGCCACTGCAGCCTCAACCTGCTGGGCTCTGGTGATCCTTCTGCCTCAGCCTTCCAAGTAACCGGAACTACAGGCGCGAGCTACCATGCCCAGCTAATTTTTGATTTATTGTAGAGATGAGGTCTCACCAAGTTGCCCAGGCTGGTCTCGAGCCCACGGGCTCAGGCAATCCACTCACCTCAGCCTCCCACAGGTGTGGGATTACAGGCTGAGCCACCGAGACCGGCATTAATATTTCCATATCGCTCATATACTGTTTACTTTCACCATATTCTCCTTTATTTCTTTGAGCATACTTTAGACCGTTTTAAAAAATATTTGTCCAGTAGATTTGCCAATATGTCTCTTTCAGAGATAGTTTTGATTGTTTTTTTTCTTTGAATAGACTTTCCTATTTTCTTATATGTCTTGTGATTTTGTTGTTGCTTTTGAAAACTGGACATTTGAAAATAATAATATGATAAGCCTAGAAATCAGATTCTCTCCTTTCCTAAAGGTTTTTCTGATTTCTATTATTGTTTTTTTGCATTTTTAAAAATGTTGTAGGCTGTCTCTGAAACAAGGATCAGTCTAAAGTGTAAATATAAAATCTTCTGAGG
>NW_007152452.1:0-3353 GCF_000164805.1 Carlito syrichta | reverse complement strand
TTCTGCCTTCAGCCTTCCAGTAACCGGAACTACAGGCGCGAGCTACCATGCCCAGCTAATTTTTGATTTATTGTAGAGATGAGGTCTCACCAAGTTGCCCAGGCTGGTCTCGAGCCCATGGGCTCAGGCAATCCACTCACCTCAGCCTTCCACAGGTGTGGGATTACAGGCTGAGCCACCGAGTCCGGCATTAATATTTCCATATCACTCATATACTGTTTACTTTCACCATATTCTCCTTTATTTCTTTGAGCATCCTTTAGATCATTTTAAAAAAATATTTGTCCAGTAGATTTGCCAATATGTCTCTGTCAGAGATAGTTTTGATTGATTTTTTTCTTTGAATAGACTTTCCTGTTTTCTTATATGTCTTGTGATTTTGTTGTTGCTTTTGAAAACTGGACATTTGAAAATAATAATATGATAAGCCTAGAAATCAGATTCTCTCCTTTCCTAAAGGTTTTTCTGACTTCTGTTATTGTTTTTTGCATTTTTAAAAATGTTGTAGGCTGTCTCTGAAACAAGGATCAGTCTAAAGTGTAAATATAAAATCTTCTGAGGTCTTTTCTGAGCCTGTATCTTTCCCTGGGCATGTGTGGTCACTTCTAATTTTCCTCATATATTTAGTTGGTTTGAATAACCTAGTTTTTTTGTCTGGCTCCCAAAAGGGGGAGAAGAGAAAATCAAAGGTGAATGGGGAAAAGATCAGTGGCCCTTTATATTCCCTGAAAGTCACTTCAGCAGGAGGGGCAGGGATTTCAAAAATGGGGGAAGGTGCAGCAACAATAACTGTTTACCTTCTTTGTCTGCACCTTTGTGATCAGAGCAGCAATCAGTGATTAGATCACAGATTACTGATATTGGAGGACAGGGTTCTTTCTTTTCAAATTGTATGAAAGTTGCTCCTAGAACACATGCATGGCTGCCTGCCACATTGCTGGGGAGTATAGGATGAGTAGCTGCTACTGTACTAAGAGCTGGAATGAACTGAAATTAGTTGCAACTTACCATACAAGTCTCCTAGAAATTGCAGTCCTTCAATAGAGCTCCAAAATAATTACATAGGATGGATTGTGCCAGTACAGTTGTTGTCTAGATTCCTGGTGCTTCCTACTCTTCCCAAAATCCGCTCAACAATGGTCGTTTGGAAGAAAGCATTAGCTATTACATGTAAAGGTAATTATTACATGACTAAGGAAGGCACCCTTGATTTTTCTAAGGAAATGCTTTCTCTCCTTGCTTCACTACAAGGAGAAGATGGTACCAAGACATCACATCTTGCTCATATATGACTAAAAACGGTTATTTACAATTCTGGTTACAAATAAGAATCACTTGAAAAGTCTTCTTTTTAAATATAGTTTTTATTTTGTATCTGATAAATCAGAACCTGGTGCAGGGGTGCCTAAATCTCCCTCAAGTGATGTCAGTGCATGTAAGAATTGACCAGTGACTAGATTTTAGAAGGAGAGTAGTCTTTAACCCCTCTGAAAGGGAGAGGCAGAGCCACTATGTGATAATCTGGGAGTTGGGTAAGGCACAGAGAGAAGTCAGTGTACAATTCTTACCTTGCATACTGTTGGGAGCCAGCCTTGGAGGCCCACCTGATTGACAGGGTCCGGGTGGGCCAAAGACCCTGGGCCGCAGGGCAAGCCCAAAAAACTGAGGCCCTTTTGTCTTTTACTTTTGCTGTTTGATACCGCCGAAGAATTTTGTGTAGTCGTGGAAGAAGAAAATGACATTTTCAAGTTAACTGTGAGTACTTCACATAAACATGCCATTTTCTTCTTCCACGACTGCAAAGAATTCTTCAGCGGTATCAAACAGCAAAGGTGAAAGACAGAAGGGCCTCAGTTTTTGGGCTCGCCCTGTGGCCCCAGGGTCTTCGGCCCACCTGGACCCTGTCAATCAGGTGGGCCTCCAAGGCTGGCTCCCAACAGCATACATTCTGACACAAGCTTGATGGGAGGCAATGAAGTGTTACCTCATGAACTTCCATGGCTCTCACACACTCAAGTTTGCCCCAGAGTAGTATTGTTCAAGAGCTATTTAAATTTTCTAAGGGCCACTTCTAGGCCAGATGGATTGTAGGATGAAAGACATTTACAAGGTCTAAAAGGAGTAATGGGATTTGTATTTCTGGCCCTTACCCAGCTTTTCCAGATTATTTCACTTTCCTGTGTCTCTAATCTTACAATTTTTTTCATGTCTCTGAAAATTTATATACTCAAATTCTACCCCTTTTGCACAAAACAAGGAAACATCTCTCAATACATACCATCCCCCCCCTTCTCTCTCTCTTGCTTCTTCTCTCCTCTGCCTCAATGGATGCTTCTTCTAGTTAATTGCAAATTATCCTTTGAAGCTCATTTCAAATGAGCTTTTCAAAGAAGCCATCCTTGCCTGCATCTCCACAACCTAAGTAAAGCCCTCTTTACTCTCTCATCTCAGTCTTTAGCGTTTCTTTGCAGTATTTATCAGAGATGGTGTTTACATCTCTGATGAGATTACTTTATAAATTTCTCTCTCACACATTGAAATCTAGGTTTTGTGAGAATTACGTTTTAGTTTGGTTTGTTCCCTGCTGCCCAGACTTAACCAAGTGCCTTTCCCCACTACATGTTCAAAACTCTTTGCTGAATAAACAGAGACTTTTTTTCTCACCCATAGCAGAAAATGGTTTTATTTATTTATTCTATAAAGTTTTAAAAGTTTCTCCAGTGTGCCAAAGTCTGTGAGAATTAAATGATAAATCAGACACAGACTTTAAAAAATTGTTCAGTCTAATGGAGTATAAAATACATGTATTCAAATAACTATTACAGGATATGGTAAGGGAAACCATAAACATTATAGTTAAATTTCAGTTCTACTGGAGTGAGAAGAGTGAAGGACCCTTACTAACCTATGTCATGTGTCCTCCTAAGTCAGTTGAATTTAATTCCTATTATTACCTAGTATTATCTCATGGCTGGTTGGCTTCCAGCATTTAACTCACTTGTGCAGCAGTCCTTTCCACTGTGAAAAGGTCAATTTCCAATGGCAAAACCCCAATATTTACATGAAGTATTTTTAGAAGAACACTGTAAGTTCCATAATACTAAAGAAGATGTAAAGATGACACACACATGGAAAGAAGTTCTGCATTTTTTAAGAGAGAGAGAAATTCAAGTTAAATCCACATTAAGAATGACTACTCATCTATTAGAATGGCAAAGATAAAAATGACAACACCAAACACTGTTGTGGATGTGGGGAAAGAGAAGGCCTCACAGTGTTAGTAGTAATGTGAAATGCCATAGTCACTTTCGAACACAGTTTGACTGTTTCTTTAAAAATTAAATGTAAAACTA
>NW_007152451.1:0-8137 GCF_000164805.1 Carlito syrichta | reverse complement strand
CATGCGCTAGTAAAGCAAATGTTCTGTGTGAATCGCTTTATTGCAATATTAGCTTTATTGCACTGGTCTGAAACCAAACCTGCAGTAGCCCCAAAGTACATTTGTAATTATTTTACATGTGTTAATCTCTTAAACTATGGAGAAAAGAAAATGTGAATTACTAACCAAAGTTACAATAATACTAGCTTTTATACTAATACTTAATTTTTAAATCTATTATTTTCTTATGTAGAAAACAAAAAAGTGCAATTACAAGTCATTGTTCCAAGAATACTAACGTATACTATTGTACATGTAATTATCTTTATTGAGGTCTTTATTTCTTCATACAGCTTTGAGCATTCAGTGTTTTTTTATTTCACCCCACAGGACATTTTTTAGTATTTTTTGCAAGTCAGATCTAGTGTTAACAAACTCCCTTAGCTTTTGTTTATCTGGGAATGTTATAGTTTCCCCCTCACTTTTCAAGTATGATTTTGCCAAATATAGAGTTTATGATTGACAACTTCTTTTTCTTTGGTTTTTTTTTTTTTTGGTTTTTTTTGAGTTGGAGTCTCACTTTGTCACCCAGACTGGAGTGCAGTGACTGCTCCCGGCCACTGCAGCCTTGACTTGCTGGGTTCCGGCAATCGTTCTGCCTCAGCCTTCCAAGTAGCTGGAACTACAGGTGCGCGCTACCATACCCAGCTAATTTTTTTGATTTATTGTAGAGATGCGGTCTCGCCAAGTTGCCTAGGTGGGTCTCGAACCCACGGGCTCAGGCAATCCACTCACCTCAGCCTCTCAAAGTGAGGGATTACAGGCTGAGCCACTGAGGCTGGCTGACAACTTATTTTTCTTCTAGCACTTTGGATATATTGGTTTATTCCCTTCTAGACCCTATAATTTCTGCTGAGAAATCTGCTAACAATCTTAGTGAGAATTTCTTGCATGATAGGAGTTGCTTCTTTCTCATTGCCTTCAATTCTCTCTCTTTCTTTGACCTTTCAAGGTATGAATATAACGTACGTCTGTATTGTTCTCTTTGAGTTCATCTTAGAGTTCATTGATCTCCTTGGATATTTATAGTCATGTGTTACTTTCAAACTGGGTAGTTTTTATCCATTACCTTTTCAAATGGTCTCTGTCCTTTTTTTCTCTTTTTTCTCCTTCTGGTTCCTGCAGTGCTCTTTTTTCCTTCTGTTCCTCATTCTTGATAATTTCCATTGTCCTATATTTACATTTGCTGATTTTATTTTTTCTGCTCTAATTCTGTCTTTGAACACATCTAATGATTCTTTCTTTGCATGTAGTGTACTTTGTATCTCCAGAAAGATTTTTGGGTTGTCTTTTAGGTTTTATATCACTTTTTTTTTTGAGTTGGAGTCTCACTCTGTCACCCAGACTGGAGTACAGTGGCCACTCTCAGCCACCGCACCCTCGACCTGCTGGGCTCTGGCGATCCTTCCGCCTCAGCCTTCCAAGTAACCGGAACTACAGGCGCGAGCTACCATGCCCAGCTAATTTTTGATTTATTGTAAAGATGACGTCTCACCAAGTTGCCCAGGCTGGTCTCGAGCCCATGCGCTCAAGCAATCCACTCACCTCAGCCTTCCACAGGTGTGGGATTGAGGCTGAGCCACCGAATCCGGCATTAATATTTCCATATCACTCATATACTGTTTACTTTCACCATATTCTCCTTTATTTCTTTGAGCATCCTTTAGATCATTTTAAAAAAATATTTGTCCAGTAGATTTGCCAATATGTCTCTGTCAGAGATAGTTTTGATTGATTTTTTTCTTTGAATAGACTTTCCTGTTTTCTTATATGTCTTGTGATTTTGTTGTTGCTTTTGAAAACTGGACATTTGAAAATAATAATATGATAAGCCTAGAAATCAGATTCTCTCCTTTCCTAAAGGTTTTTCTGACTTCTGTTATTGTTTTTTGCATTTTTAAAAATGTTGTAGGCTGTCTCTGAAACAAGGATCAGTCTAAAGTGTAAATATAAAATCTTCTGAGGTCTTTTCTGAGCCTGTATCTTTCCCTGGGCATGTGTGGTCACTTCTAATTTTCCTCATATATTTAGTTGTTTTGAATAACCTAGTTTTTTTGTCTGGCTCCCAAAAGGGGGAGAAGAGAAAATCAAAGGTGAATGGGGAAAAGATCAGTGGCTCTTTATATTCCCTGAAAGTCACTTCAGCAGGAGGGGCAGGGATTTCAAAAATGGGGGAAGGTGCAGCAACAATAACTGTTTACCTTCTTTGTCTGCACCTTTGTGATCAGAGCAGCAATCAGTGATTAGATCACAGATTACTGATATTGGAGGACAGGGTTCTTTCTTTTCAAATTGTATGAAAGTTGCTCCTAGAACACATGCATGGCTGCCTGCCACATTGCTGGGGAGTATAGGATGAGTAGCTGCTACTGTACTAAGAGCTGGAATGAACTGAAATTAGTTGCAACTTACCATACAAGTCTCCTAGAAATTGCAGTCCTTCAATAGAGCTCCAAAATAATTACATAGGATGGATTGTGCCAGTACAGTTGTTGTCTAGATTCCTGGTGCTTCCTACTCTTCCCAAAATCCGCTCAACAATGGTCGTTTGGAAGAAAGCATTAGCTATTACATGTAAAGGTAATTATTACATGACTAAGGAAGGCACCCTTGATTTTTCTAAGGAAATGCTTTCTCTCCTTGCTTCACTACAAGGAGAAGATGGTACCAAGACATCACATCTTGCTCATATATGACTAAAAACGGTTATTTACAATTCTGGTTACAAACAAGAATCACTTGAAAAGTCTTCTTTTTAAATATAGTTTTTATTTTGTATCTGATAAATCAGAACCTGGTGCAGGGGTGCCTAAATCTCCCTCAAGTGATGTCAGTGCATGTAAGAATTGACCAGTGACTAGATTTTAGAAGGAGAGTAGTCTTTAACCCCTCTGAAAGGGAGAGGCAGAGCCACTATGTGATAATCTGGGAGTTGGGTAAGGCACAGAGAGAAGTCAGTGTACAATTCTTACCTTGCATACTGTTGGGAGCCAGCCTTGGAGGCCCACCTGATTGACAGGGTCCGGGTGGGCCAAAGACCCTGGGCCGCAGGGCAAGCCCAAAAAACTGAGGCCCTTTTGTCTTTTACTTTTGCTGTTTGATACCGCCGAAGAATTTTGTGTAGTCGTGGAAGAAGAAAATGACATTTTCAAGTTAACTGTGAGTACTTCACATAAACATGCCATTTTCTTCTTCCACGACTGCAAAGAATTCTTCAGCGGTATCAAACAGCAAAGGTGAAAGACAGAAGGGCCTCAGTTTTTGGGCTCGCCCTGTGGCCCCAGGGTCTTCGGCCCACCTGGACCCTGTCAATCAGGTGGGCCTCCAAGGCTGGCTCCCAACAGCATACATTCTGACACAAGCTTGATGGGAGGCAATGAAGTGTTACCTCATGAACTTCCATGGCTCTCACACACTCAAGTTTGCCCCAGAGTAGTATTGTTCAAGAGCTATTTAAATTTTCTAAGGGCCATTTCTAGGCCAGATGGATTGTAGGATGAAAGACATTTACAAGGTCTAAAAGGAGTAATGGGATTTGCATTTCTGGCCCTTACCCAGCTTTTCCAGATTATTTCACTTTCCTGTGTCTCTAATCTTACAATTTTTTTCATGTCTCTGAAAATTTATATACTCAAATTCTACCCCTTTTGCACAAAACAAGGAAACATCTCTCAATACATACCATCCCCCCCCTTCTCTCTCTCTTGCTTCTTCTCTCCTCTGCCTCAATGGATGCTTCTTCTAGTTAATTGCAAATTATCCTTTGAAGCTCATTTCAAATGAGCTTTTCAAAGAAGCCATCCTTGCCTGCATCTCCACAACCTAAGTAAAGCCCTCTTTACTCTCTCATCTCAGTCTTTAGCGTTTCTTTGCAGTATTTATCAGAGATGGTGTTTACATCTCTGATGAGATTACTTTATAAATTTCTCTCTCACACATTGAAATCTAGGTTTTGTGAGAATTAGGTTTTAGTTTGGTTTGTTCCCTACTGCCCAGACTTAACCAAGTGCCTTTCCCCACTACATGTTCAAAACTCTTTGCTGAATAAACAGAGACTTTTTTTTCTCACCCATAGCAGAAAATGGTTTTATTTATTTATTCTATAAAGTTTTAAAAGTTTCTCCAGTGTGCCAAAGTCTGTGAGAATTAAATGATAAATCAGACACAGACTTTAAAAAATTGTTCAGTCTAATGGAGTATAAAATACATGTATTCAAATAACTATTACAGGATATGGTAAGGGAAACCATAAACATTATAGTTAAATTTCAGTTCTACTGGAGTGAGAAGAGTGAAGGACCCTTACTAACCTATGTCATGTGTCCTCCTAAGTCAGTTGAATTTAATTCCTATTATTACCTAGTATTATCTCATGGCTGGTTGGCTTCCAGCATTTAACTCACTTGTGCAGCAGTCCTTTCCACTGTGAAAAGGTCAATTTCCAATGGCAAAACCCCAATATTTACATAAAGTATTTTTAGAAGAACACTGTAAGTTCCATAATACTAAAGAAGATGTAAAGATGACACACACATGGAAAGAAGTTCTGCATTTTTTAAGAGAGAGAGAAATTCAAGTTAAATCCACATTAAGAATGACTACTCATCTATTAGAATGGCAAAGATAAAAATGACAACACCAAACACTGTTGTGGATGTGGGGAAAGAGAAGGCCTCACAGTGTTAGTAGTAATGTGAAATGCCATAGTCACTTTCGAACACAGTTTGACTGTTTCTTTAAAAATTAAATGTAAAACTACAACCCAGAAATCTCACTCCTGGACATTTGTTCCTGAGAAATGAAGACACATGTTGATTTCAAAACCTATATACACATGTTTATAGCACTTGTGTTTGTTAAAGCACCAAACTGGAAACCAGAAGTCCATCAACAGATGAATGTATAAAAAATGATATAAAATAATACAGTTAAGTTATATAAATAGGTGAACTAGAAATGCCTGCTACAATTTGGATAGATCTCCAATAATGCTGAGTGAAAAAATCAAAAATATTATATAATGTATGATTCTGTTTACATAATATTTTTGAAAAGACAAAATTACAGAAATGGAGAACAGATTGGTAGCTGCCAGGGATGAAAAAAGCGGTTGTAAATGGGTAATATAAAAGATACATGAAGAAATGGAAATGTTCAGTATCTTCATTGTATCAATGTGAATATACTGGTTATGATACTATATGATAGTTTTGAAAGATGTTATTGTGGGAAACTCAAAAAAAGACTGAAAGAGTCTCTGAATTATTTCTCACAACTGCATATAAGTCTACAGTTGTTTAAAAATAAAAAGTTTAATTTTTTAATTTTTATTTTTTTATAAAGATGTGGAGTACAATTAAGAGTTAGGTATACAAATGTCGATTGTCCAGGTACCCTTGTTAAGGGAGTATACCCCTTCCTCCTCTAGCATTTTTCCTCAACTATGATTCCCACCCCCCATCCCCTGAGAGTTTCCCACTACTGCCAATCCCTTTCTTATAGTATTATAATTGTTCAAGTATCACTTATGAGTGAGAACATATGGTAGTTCTTTGTTTCTGTGATATATCACTGAGGATGATCAACGACAAATTCATTCAAGTGGCTGCAAATTCCACATGTTTGTCTTTCTTTATGGCTGCATAATATTCCATTGTATACATGTACCACATTTTTAAAAAAATCCAGTCCAGCTTAGATTGGCAACATGGTTGGTTCCATGTTTTTGCTAGGGAGACTAGAGATGCAACAAACATATGTGTGCAGGTATCTTTTTTGTAGAATGATCTGAGTTTCTCTGGGTATATTCCCAATAGAGGAATTGCTGGGTCATATGGAGGGTCAATTTCTAGTTCTTTCAGTAATCGCTACACTGTCTTCCAAAAAGGTTGCACTAGTGTGCATTCCCACCAGCAGTGTAGAAGCATTCTTTTTCTCCACATTCTCACCAGCATCTGTTGTTGATTGTTTTATTAATGAAGGTCATTCTTACTGTGGTTAGGTGGAATGTCAATGTGGTTTTGATTTGCATTTGTCTGATGATGAGTGAAGTTGAGCACTTTTCATGTGTCTGTTGACTGCCCATATCTCTTCTTTGAGAAGTGTCTATTCATGTATTTTGCCGACTTTTTAATAAGGCTTTGTTTTTTCTTGCTTTCAGTGCATTTGTGTTCCTTGCAGATCCTAGTTGTAGGCCATTGTTAGAAATAAAGTTGGAGAATAGTTTTTCCCAATCTATGGGCTGTCTCTCTGCTCTTTTGGTCGTTACTTTTGCTTTGCAGAAGCTCATTAGTTTGATGAGATTCTATTCTCTATCTTATTTCTTAGGATATGGTCATTTATGGTTCTGAATAGGTATTGGTTACAGTTCAAATTACCATAAGGATGTATCCTGCGTTTTCTAAGATTCTTGTAGTTTGAGGTTTTATGTTTAGGTCTTTGATCCATTTAGAGTAAATTTTTGTGCATGGGGATAGGTAGGGGCTCTGTTTCAACCTTCTGCAGGTAATCAGCCAGTTTCCCCAGCACCATTTATTGAATAGGTTGTTCTCTCCCCAGTGGTTGTTGTTGGAGGTTTTGTCAAAGATGAGTTGGTCGAGAAATTGAGACTTTGATTCTGGAATCTCTATCCTGTTCCTTTGGTCTATATGTCTGTTCTTGCACCAATACCAGGCTGTTTTGATTACTATAGACTTATACTAAAGTTTGAAGTCTGGAATTGTGAAGTCCCCTGTTTTGTTTTGTTTTTGCTAAGAATTTTTTGGCTATTCATGGTTGTTTATGTTTTTATATGAATTATATATTGTCATTTTCAGGTCTGAGAAGAATGATGTTAGTAACTTAATGGGTATTACATTGAATCTGTAGAATGTCTAAAAGTCTATTTTTTAAATTAAAAGATGAAAGAAAAGTCAGGGAAACAAGTATATCAGTTTGTCAATTATGACATGAACCTTAGGACTTTGACATCATAATGGGAGGGACCTTGACTACTGTGCAATCCTTAGGTTTCAAGGACTTGCCTACCGTGCTCTGCCAAATGCTATAGACATGATGGATTTTCAGTCCCGAACAGTGAAAAAAAGGAGTTCACACCAATCCAAAAACGTCTCCAGTGCTAAGTGGCCATTCAAGAATCCACTGAAAAAGGTAGTCTTTTTTTTTTAAAGCTGGATGTATTGAGAGGAGAGAAAAGCTCTGACAGTGGGAGGGGACTTGAGGGGGTTGCTGACAAGGTAGTGTTTTAATAGATAACTTTCAATCATCACAGCAGACTGTTAGACAGGAGGTGTTCTGGCATGTTTACTCTAAACAATATGAACTAATTCTTAATTTTAGCACAGGTTTCCTGAAATACTATTCATGTTGGCAAGATTAAGTGCTGCTGAGCTTGAGAAGACAGGCTTTGTATTTTCAGAGGACTTGATTTTTCAACTTCATGGGAGAAAATATCATGGGGGGGGGTCTAAGAATATATCTGCCCTATTATTGAAGTCGTTTTTATCTTCTGTTCGATCTAGGCAATTTTGCTTATTATGACCACAGAGACCTGTTGGAGCTTGGTTATAGAAAAACCAAATAATATTTTAGCACTTTCGTGTATTTAGAAACTTTGACATTTTTAGCATTATTTAACAGCCTTTGAACAGCTGTTCTCTCAGGATTTGAAAATCGCTTTAGCTAAGATCAAAGTTAATTTTCCAGAATTTTCAATTATCTAAATTTTTATGCTAATGAGAAGCCAAAATACTTTCTTCTTTGTAAATCTCCATGTTATTTTGTTTTATAAATTTGGGCCCCAAATTGTCTGTTTTTGGGTGCCAGATTTTAAATGCTTGGTGAGTAAAAAATATCAGATTAATCTGAGTCTTTCTTGCAGAGTACAGCATTATATCTTGGGTAGAGAAAATACGAGGTGATTCAATGGAAATACACTTTGGAAAACATAAATTGTTTTAAAAAATCAGGGGAATGTGATTTTATATTTCCTTCAAGAGTGTAGGGGAAACTTTTCTCTAAGGATGGCATATCCGTAACATTTAATCAGAATTAACTAGCAGAAAATACAGAGGGTAATAAAAAATGTGCACAAATTTTA
>NW_007152450.1:0-835 GCF_000164805.1 Carlito syrichta | reverse complement strand
ATGCCTGAAGGAATCACCCCTTGCCGTGTGACTAGAGCTTCATTGCCTCTCAGTATACCTGCTTGCCCCTTCAATGATGCAGAAAAGGACAGGTCGATTGTCTGGCAAGATGCTGTCTTCCCGAAATGGAGAGATTGTGTTTATAACTCTAAGGTGGACTATCGTGTACGCGGTGAAAGACTATATATTAGTGACTGGGGTTTTAATTGCTCTACGCTTGCTGCAGCTAGAAGGCACACCAATGGATGGGTACCCCCAACACTTTCATATTAATTGGAAACAGACAAGTCATTCAGCCTCATTTGTGGAGAGCCCTCACAACCCTTTAACAAGTCAGCCTCTCTAGGCCTGTTGGACAAACTCAGCAGTATCACATTAGGGCATGCTTACAGTCCTCTTATGTGTTTTTAGTATGGAATGAGTACCAAACTGTTAAAATTGAGTATCATAACAATGTTTATAAGGTGTCCTGTACTGAGTGTATTTTAACTAATTGTTTAACTAACGCCTTTATGGATGTTTTGTTATTCTTAAGCAACCAACTTATTTGATGATTCCTGTACACTTGTCATCTTGTTGGTATGATGAATATGGTTTGCAGACACTGCAGGAGGTTAGTTCCCTTTTGGAAAGACAGGGAAGATTTTTGTTCTCTGTAATTTTAGAAATTACAGCTTTGATAGCTATTGCTACTTCAGTAACAGTTTCAGCAGTAACTCTATCTAAGGAAGTCCACACAGCAACCTTTGCTGATCAGTTATCTAGGAATGTTTCTGTTGCATTAACTACTCAGAAGATTATAGATCAAAAGTTAAAAAATAGAGTTAACACTTTG
>NW_007152449.1:0-853 GCF_000164805.1 Carlito syrichta | reverse complement strand
TCAATGATGCAGAAAAGGACAGGTCGATTGGCAAGATGCTGTCTTCCCGAAATGGAGAGATTGTGTTTATAACTCTAAGGTGGACTATCGTGTACGCGGTGAAAGACTATATATTAGTGACTGGGGTTTTAATTGCTCTACGCTTGCTGCAGCTAGAAGGCACACCAATGGATGGGTACCCCCAACACTTTCATATTAATTGGAAACAGACAAGTCATTCAGCCTCATTTGTGGAGAGCCCTCACAACCCTTTAACAAGTCAGCCTCTCTAGGCCTGTTGGACAAACTCAGCAGTATCACATTAGGGCATGCTTACAGTCCTCTTATGTGTTTTTAGTATGGAATGAGTACCAAACTGTTAAAATTGAGTATCATAACAATGTTTATAAGGTGTCCTGTACTGAGTGTATTTTAACTAATTGTTTAACTAACGCCTTTATGGATGTTTTGTTATTCTTAAGCAACCAACTTATTTGATGATTCCTGTACACTTGTCATCTTGTTGGTATGATGAATATGGTTTGCAGACACTGCAGGAGGTTAGTTCCCTTTTGGAAAGACGGAAGATTTTTGTTCTCTGTAATTTTAGAAATTACAGCTTTGATAGCTATTGCTACTTCAGTAACAGTTTCAGCAGTAACTCTATCTAAGGAAGTCCACACAGCAACCTTTGCTGATCAGTTATCTAGGAATGTTTCTGTTGCATTAACTACTCAGAAGATTATAGATCAAAAGTTAAAAAGTAGAGTTAACACTTTGGAGGAGGCAGTTTTAGCAGTAAGACAAGAGCTTGTGGTTTTAAAGATAAATTGGCTCTCCAGTGTCACTCTTGAGTTTAAATGTATTTGCCTCA
>NW_007152448.1:0-848 GCF_000164805.1 Carlito syrichta | reverse complement strand
TCTGCTGCTGTGTGTCCTGGTTCTGTCCTCTGGGTCACTGGGGCAGTGCTGCTCAAAGCTCAACCAGGAGCAACTCAGTATTCTTTAAATCGATCATTTGGTGAGATGTAAAGCTCAGGTTGTATTATTGCTACTGTTGTTGATTTCTGTTTTGTCATTTTCAGTGTTTTGTTTTGGTTTTGGGGGGATTGTTTATAACTCTCAAGGTAGAATTTTTGTTCCTGTTGTTAGAGCCAAGGGTTTTCATTATTGTTGGAATAGAACAGCAGGTTTTATTGTTGTTATATTATAGAACAATATAGTTTCTATTGTTGCTGCTGATCTCTCTCTCTCTCTCTCTCTCTCTCTCTCTCTCTCTCTCTCTCTCTCTCTCTCTCCCCCGCCCCCCTCTCTCTTTCATTTTTGATGTTTCTTTCTTTTTTCTCTTGGTGTGGTTGTCTTTGATGAGTTTTCTTAGTGTATCACAGAATTTGGTGTGGTTATTATTTTGAAACTTTTACGTTGTGCAGCACAGAATATTGGTGTGATAGTTTTAGACAGTATTTCTTTGTGCAGCACAGAATACTGGTGTGGTGGTTTTAGGTATTTTTGCTTTTTGTAGAACAAAATATTGGTGTGCTGACGTTAAACAGTTTTACTTTGTGCAGGATAGAATGTTCGTGTGGTGGCTTTAGACAGTTTTTCTTTGTGCAGGACAGAATACTAGTGTGATGCTTTTCGACAGTTTTTCTTTGTGCAGGACAGAATACTAGTGTGGTGGTTTTCAACAATTTTAACTGTGCAGGACAGAATATTGGCATGGTGGTTTTAGACAGTTTTCCTTTGTGTTGGGCAGATTATGGTATGGC
>NW_007152447.1:0-611 GCF_000164805.1 Carlito syrichta | reverse complement strand
AAAATCCGAATATCACATGGTTCTCACTCATATAATGGACCCTGAACATCCAATTGCAATACTATGAGAAAATGACGGGATGGTAATGGGAAACTAAGGGGGGGAGGGGGGATGGGATTAACAGTAGCAAATATCTGTCGGGGGATGGGAAAACACTTCTTATCTACAGGGTGCCTGAAAGAAACGTCATTGTACACCTAACCCTTAACTGTACCCCACAAAACCATAATAAAAAATACTGATTAATGGAAGAAAAAAATAAAAAATAAAAAATAAATGGGTCCCAAAATGACCATTCTTGTCATTGCTTTTTCCTTTGAACTTTCTAGTGTGAGAGGAGATTCTGAGGTATACAGCAAATGACAGCCTTGTTCCTGAGGGCCCTGGTAGTTCACTTATCTAGAATTCCCCTCTGAGTTCCTTCCCAAGCATTTCTTCTTCCATTAATTGCCAACTATTGGCTAGGCCTTGTGAGGGAATACAGAATCCTGCATGGAATCCTTCCTTTACAGATTGAGGGTCTAGTGGAGAAGATTGAACACAAATCATTTTCCATAAGGAAGAAAGTGGTATGTCCATGAAAGAAGTGAAATTGAAAATCAAGGACACTC
>NW_007152446.1:0-1021 GCF_000164805.1 Carlito syrichta | reverse complement strand
AGATCATAGGCAAATTGTTTAAAGAAGGCTTAGTATTTTTTCTTCTTGAAATAACTTGAATACAAAGACAGATATGCTTAATTATGTATTTATAGTTTGGTCAGGCTGTTTGGGTTCTGGCACATATAATGTTAACATAAATACTGCATTTTTTTAATTGCTTGTTAAGATAACATTTAGAATGAGCATATTGAAATAAAAATTTTAAGGTTATTTTGTTGCAGCAAAAAAAAAAAGAAAGGCAGGGATACTATTATTTAAAAAACTACATATATTACTAATTTACAAAATACATTATGGTAGACTTTTAAAATTATATGCACAGACTCAAAGTAAGAGGATGGGAAACAAACTTCCAGGCGAACGGAATACAAAAGAAAGCAGGAGTAGCCATCTTAATTTCAGACAAAATACCCTTCAAACTATTAAAAATCAAGAAAGATACAGAAGGCCACTACATAATGATAAAAGGCTCAATGCATCAACAAGAAATATCTATTCTAAATATATATGCACCCAACATAGGTGCGCCAACTTTCATAAAGCAGCTTCTTGGAAAACTAAAGAAAGATATTGGCTCTAACACTATCATAACTGGGGACTTCAATACCCCACTCACAACCCTAGACAGATCATCAGGACAAAAAATCAGCAAGGAGATCCGGAACCTCAATGTAACTTTGGACCAAATGGACTTAATTGATACCTACAGAACACTCCATCCAAAGACCACAGAATACACATTCTACTCATCACCACATGGAACATATTCTAAGATCGACCACATAATTGGACACAAATCAAGTATAAGCAAAGTTAAAAGGACTGAAATTCTGCCATGCACCTTTTCGGACCACAGTGGAATAAAAATAAACATTGACACCAACAAAGTCCCCCCAAAACCCACAAAGACATGGAGACTAAACAGCATGATGCTAAATAACTCCTGGTCAATGATGACATCAAAATCGAGATCAAAAGATACCTGGAAACAATGAAAATAAAGAAACATCTTACCAAA
>NW_007152445.1:0-829 GCF_000164805.1 Carlito syrichta | reverse complement strand
ATTTACAAAATACATTATGGTAGACTTTTAAAAGGACATCCACAGACTCAAAGTAAGAGGATGGGAAACAAACTTCCAGGCGAACGGAATACAAAAGAAAGCAGGAGTAGCCATCTTAATTTCAGACAAAATACCCTTCAAACTATTAAAAATCAAGAAAGATACAGAAGGCCACTACATAATGATAAAAGGCTCAATCCATCAACAAGAAATATCTATTCTAAATATATATGCACCCAACATAGGTGCGCCAACTTTCATAAAGCAGCTTCTTGGAAAACTAAAGAAAGATATTGGCTCTAACACTATCATAACTGGGGACTTCAATACCCCACTCACAACCCTAGACAGATCATCAGGACAAAAAATCAGCAAGGAGATCCGGAACCTCAATGTAACTTTGGACCAAATGGACTTAATTGATACCTACAGAACACTCCATCCAAAGACCACAGAATACACATTCTACTCATCACCACATGGAACATATTCTAAGATCGACCACATAATTGGACACAAATCAAGTATAAGCAAAGTTAAAAGGACTGAAATTCTGCCATGCACCTTTTCGGACCACAGTGGAATAAAAATAAACATTGACACCAACAAAGTCCCCCCAAAACCCACAAAGACATGGACACTAAACAGCATGATGCTAAATAACTCCTGGGTCAATGATGACATCAAAATAGAGATCAAAAGATACCTGGAAACAAATGAAAATAAAGAAACATCTTACCAAAATCTCTGGGATGCCTTAAAAGCTGTAATAGAGGGGAATTTATATCCCTACAAACACACATGAGGAAAATGGAAGGAACAGAAATTG
>NW_007152444.1:0-815 GCF_000164805.1 Carlito syrichta | reverse complement strand
TTTCAGGCGAACGGAATACAAAAGAAAGCAGGAGTAGCCATCTTAATTTCAAACAAAATACCCTTCAAACTATTAAAAATCAAGAAAGATACAGAAGGCCACTACATAATGATAAAAGGCTCAATCCATCAACAAGAAATATCTATTCTAAATATATATGCACCCAACATAGGTGCGCCAACTTTCATAAAGCAGCTTCTTGGAAAACTAAAGAAAGATATTGGCTCTAACACTATCATAACTGGGGACTTCAATACCCCACTCACAACCCTAGACAGATCATCAGGACAAAAAATCAGCAAGGAGATCCGGAACCTCAATGTAACTTTGGACCAAATGGACTTAATTGATACCTACAGAACACTCCATCCAAAGACCACAGAATACACATTCTACTCATCACCACATGGAACATATTCTAAGATCGACCACATAATTGGACACAAATCAAGTATAAGCAAATTTAAAAGGACTGAAATTCTGCCATGCACCTTTTCGGACCACAGTGGAATAAAAATAAACATTGACACCAACAAAGTCCCCCCAAAACCCACAAAGACATGGACACTAAACAGCATGATGCTAAATAACTCCTGGGTCAATGATGACATCAAAATCGAGATCAAAAGATACCTGGAAACAAATGAAAATAAAGAAACATCTTACCAAAATCTCTGGGATGCCTTAAAAGCTGTAATAAGAGGGGAATTTATATCCCTACAAACACACATGAGGAAAATGGAAGGACAGAAATTGACACCTACAAGCCACCTAAAGAAGCTGGAAAAGCAGACCACAAAACCCTAATTTCAGCA
>NW_007152443.1:0-802 GCF_000164805.1 Carlito syrichta | reverse complement strand
ACAAAAGAAGCAGGAGTAGCCATCTTAATTTCAGACAAAATACCCTTCAAACTATTAAAAATCAAGAAAGATACAGAAGGCCACTACATAATGATAAAAGGCTCAATCCATCAACAAGAAATATCTATTCTAAATATATATGCACCCAACATAGGTGCGCCAACTTTCATAAAGCAGCTTCTTGGAAAACTAAAGAAAGATATTGGCTCTAACACTATCATAACTGGGGACTTCAATACCCCACTCACAACCCTAGACAGATCATCAGGACAAAAAATCAGCAAGGAGATCCGGAACCTCAATGTAACTTTGGACCAAATGGACTTAATTGATACCTACAGAACACTCCATCCAAAGACCACAGAATACACATTCTACTCATCACCACATGGAACATATTCTAAGATCGACCACATAATTGGACACAAATCAAGTATAAGCAAAGTTAAAAGGACTGAAATTCTGCCATGCACCTTTTCGGACCACAGTGGAATAAAAATAAACATTGACACCAACAAAGTCCCCCCAAAACCCACAAAGACATGGACACTAAACAGCATGATGCTAAATAACTCCTGGGTCAATGATGACATCAAAATAGAGATCAAAAGATACCTGGAAACAAATGAAAATAAAGAAACATCTTACCAAAATCTCTGGGATGCCTTAAAAGCTGTAATAAGAGGGGAATTTATATCCCTACAAACACACATGAGGAAAATGGAAGGAACAGAAATTGACAACCTAACAGCCACCTAAAGAAGCTGGAAAGCAGACCACAAAAACCCTAATTTCAGCAGAA
>NW_007152442.1:0-836 GCF_000164805.1 Carlito syrichta | reverse complement strand
AAAGAAGGAGGAGTAGCCATCTTAATTTCAGACAAAATACCCTTCAAACTATTAAAAATCAAGAAAGATACAGAAGGCCACTACATAATGATAAAAGGCTCAATCCATCAACAAGAAATATCTATTCTAAATATATATGCACCCAACATAGGTGCGCCAACTTTCATAAAGCAGCTTCTTGGAAAACTAAAGAAAGATATTGGCTCTAACACTATCATAACTGGGGACTTCAATACCCCACTCACAACCCTAGACAGATCATCAGGACAAAAAATCAGCAAGGAGATCCGGAACCTCAATGTAACTTTGGACCAAATGGACTTAATTGATACCTACAGAACACTCCATCCAAAGACCACAGAATACACATTCTACTCATCACCACATGGAACATATTCTAAGATCGACCACATAATTGGACACAAATCAAGTATAAGCAAAGTTAAAAGGACTGAAATTCTGCCATGCACCTTTTCGGACCACAGTGGAATAAAAATAAACATTGACACCAACAAAGTCCCCCCAAAACCCACAAAGACATGGACACTAAACAGCATGATGCTAAATAACTCCTGGGTCAATGATGACATCAAAATAGAGATCAAAAGATACCTGGAAACAAATGAAAATAAAGAAACATCTTACCAAAATCTCTGGGATGCCTTAAAAGCTGTAATAAGAGGGGAATTTATATCCCTACAAACACACATGAGGAAAATGGAAGGACAGAAATTGACACCTAACAAGCCACCTAAAGAAGCTGGAAAAGCAAGACCACAAAACCCTAATTTCAGCAGAAGAATCCAGATCACCAAAATAAAAGCCCAAATCCAGGA
>NW_007152441.1:0-801 GCF_000164805.1 Carlito syrichta | reverse complement strand
ACCCACTTCTGGGTCGTGTGCCTCCACCACCTAGACTCTACATCGATCACAAGGAATGGTGTCCCCTCCTGCAGACCACAGGCTCCTCTTTGGGGAAACTATCGCCTGTATCCTGGGGTTTAGCCCTCCCCCCAAAGAAACCTGTGCTGTTTGCGGGAAACTTGTTGAGGGAAGGACAGTTGACCTCTGCAAATATATCTCCTGTCCGCCACTATTGTACCCTCCTGCCTCCCCCACCTGAGGAAGTCGTCAGTCCTCGGAAACTGATGGCATCCAGGATACCCAAGGAGATCAAGGGCAGAGCCCAAGAAGAGCCTCAAAAGATGATGAAAGTGGATGATGTCACCAAAGAGCAGGGAATCAACAAAAGGGTCTACCCTAAGAAGGAGGAAGTGTTATTGATATCAAGGCCCCTAGGCACCCAGGGAGAATTTTCTTCCTTGGGGTCCCACTCTGGGCTTCTGGAGGGACACTTCCCTTCCTCATACTCAAAAACTACTTTTGTGAGAGGGCCCATGTTTCTCCCATGAGCTATTTTCTGCAGAGAACATACCCAACTAGGTACTCACAACTCTTCTGAGGAAGTTCCACCTCTTGGGATAGAGGCAATGATGCTCCAGGATCTAGCCCCAGGCTTCTCTATGCAGTCGGAGAAGTCCATCAAGGAAACGCTGGAGTGTCCAGCTCTCCAGGCTTGTTGATATTGCTGATGTTGTAGAAGGAGATGCAGAGTACAAGCCATCATATATTCCACCAAGAAGCTCTTCCCTACCCAGAGCTGCCAGTCATAGTTCCTGGAAA
>NW_007152440.1:0-985 GCF_000164805.1 Carlito syrichta | reverse complement strand
CATAAGTCGTGTATGTCCTAGCTAATTAAGTCAGCTAGTTATGTCAGCTGGCTAGTTACTTAAGTCAGCTAGTTAAGTCAGCTGGTTAGCAAACTGGCGAGATAGGTAGATAGCTAGTTAAGCCAGCTAGCTATTCAGCTAACTAGTTAAGTCAGCTAGCTAGTCAGTTTGCAAGTCAGCTAGCTAGTTAAGTCAGCTAGCTAGTCAGCTAGCTAGTCAGCTAGATAGTTAAGTCAGCTATCAGCTAACTAGCCAGTTAGCTGCTAGTTAAGTCAGTTAGCTAGACAGCTGGACAGTTTGTTTGCTAGCTAGTTTTGTCAGCTAGATAGCCAGCAAGCTAGTCAGCTAGCTAGTTAAGTCAGCTAGCAAATCAGCTAGTTACTTAGCTAACTAGTCAGCTAGCAACTCAGCTAGCTGGTCAGCTAACTAGTGGGCTCGTTTGCTTTCCATCAGGTCAGCTAACTAGTCGGCTTGCTTGCCTGCCAAAGTATCAGCAAACTAGTTGGCTCGCTCACCAGGCAACAGGTCAGCTAATTTTTCAGATGGCTCGCCAACCAACAGGTCAGCTAACTTATTGTCTTGCTCGCCAGCTGACTAGTTAAGTCAGTTCACCAATCGGCTCACTCGCCAGCCAACTAGTTAAGGCTGCTGACATATTGGCTCACTCGCCAGCAGACTAGTTAAGCTGACTCATTGTTCGGCTCACTTGCCGGCCGACTGGTTAAGTCTGACCCGTCAGTTAACTCGCCAACTGACTAAAGTCAGCTGACCAGTCAGTTCACTTGAAGGCTGACTAGTTAAATCAGGTGACCATTCGGATCACTCGACAGAAGACTAGTTAAGTCAGCTGTCCAGTTGGCTCACTCGCTGGCCAACTACTTAAGTCAACTGAGCAGTCAGCTCACTCGCCGGTTGACTAGTTAAGTCAACTCACTTTTTGGCTCACATGCTGGCCGACTAGTTAAGTCAGCTAATCAATCAGCCG
>NW_007152439.1:0-687 GCF_000164805.1 Carlito syrichta | reverse complement strand
AATCAGGTGACCATTCGGATCACTCGACAGAAGACTAGTTAAGTCAGCTGTCCAGTCGGCTCACTCGCTGGCCAACTATTAAGTCAACTGAGCAGTCAGCTCACTTGCTGGTTGACTAGTTAAGTCAACTCACTTGTTGGCTCACATGCTGGCCGACTAGTTAAGTCAGCTAATCAATCGGCCGACTATTCAGTCAACTAGTTGACTGACTAGTTAGGTCAGCTAACTAGTCGGCTGAATAGTTGGCTGAATAATTAGATCGGCAAACTAGCCAGCCAACTAGATAACCGAGCTAACTAGTCAGCCAACTCGTCAGTCAACTAGTTAACCAAGTTAACTAGTCGGCCGACTAGTCGGCCAACTTGTTAAGCCAGCTAACAAGTCAGCCGAGTAGTCAGCCAAAGTGTAAAACCAGCTAACTATTTGGCCGACTCGTCAGCCAACAAGTTAAGTCAGCTAGTTAATCAGCTGGCCAGCCAGCTGGCTAGCTAGGTAGGCATCTAGTTAAGTCAGCTAGTTAAGTCAGCTGGCTAGCTAGTAAAGTCAGTTAGTTAAGTCAGCTGGCTAGCCAGCTGCCTAGAAGGGTAGCTAGCCAGTTAAGTCAGCTGGCTTGCCAGCTAGCGAGCTATGTAAGTCATCTAGTAAGTTAAGTCATTGGCCAGCATCTTAGTTAGGTAGTTAGGTAGT
>NW_007152438.1:0-634 GCF_000164805.1 Carlito syrichta | reverse complement strand
TCCAGGGACACGACTGGTGTTCACCACAAGCCTCGAAATCACAGGTTCTGGTGATTCTCCTGCCTCTGCCCCCGAGTAGCCAGGATGATGGGCACCTCAACCCCAGACCACCTGTTTGGATGGGTTCAGAGACGGGAACTTCCTGCATGTCCTGGGTTGGCATTGGGCTTCTGGGCTCCAGCCATCCTCCCACCTCAGCCTCCCAGAGTGCTGGGATTTCAGTCGTGGTCTGTCACACCAGGTCTTCTGGTTCGTTTTCAATGAAGGATTGAGCCTGGGCTTGGGGGTTCAGCCTCATCATCCCAGTACTTTGAGAGGACGAGGCCAACTGCCAGCATGAGCACACAGGCCAATTCCCCCCAGGCAACCCAGGGATGCCTCGGCTTTACCATCCATCCCAAATAAGCCTGGCGGGGGTGGCACTTGTTTGTTGTTCCAGCTCTTTGGAAGGCTGGGGGAGGGCTCGCCATAGCCTGGACTGCCTAGGCAGCGGTGGCCAGGGGCAAGGCCCCACCCTCCAGCCTGGGTGATGGAGTGAGACTGTAACTCAAAGAGAAAAAGGAAAAAAAAAGAGCATCCATTTGTGATGGAATTGGGATCATCATGA
Organism: Carlito syrichta; assembly: GCF_000164805.1. Classification (NCBI taxonomy): domain Eukaryota; kingdom Metazoa; phylum Chordata; class Mammalia; order Primates; family Tarsiidae; genus Carlito; species Carlito syrichta. Next base: position 27 of record NW_007152438.1, on the reverse strand, counting down.
GCAGAGATCATTTGGGAAGGAGGCCCC
>NW_007152437.1:0-518 GCF_000164805.1 Carlito syrichta | reverse complement strand
TCAGAATTAGCCATACCATAATATGCCCAACACAAAGGAAAACTGTCTAAAACCACCATGCCAATATTATGTCCTGCACAGTTAAAATTGTTGAAAACCACCACACTAGTATTCTGTCCTGCACAAAGAAAAACTGTCTAAAGCCACCACACGAACATTCTATCCTGCACAAAGTAAAACTGTTTAACGTCAGCACACCAATATTTTGTTTTACAAAAAGCAAAAATACCTAAAACCACCACACCAGTATTCTGTGCTGCACAAAGAAGTACTGTCTAAAACTATCACACCAATATTCTGTGCTGCACAACGTAAAAGTTTCAAAATAATAACCACACCAAATTCTGTGATACACTAAGAAAACTCATCAAAGACAACCACACCAAAAGAAAAAAGAAAGAAACATCAAAAATGAAAGAGAGAGGGGGGCGGGGGAGAGAGAGAGAGAGAGAGAGAGAGAGAGAGAGAGAGAGAGAGAGAAAGAGAGAGATCAGCAGCAACAATAGAAACTATATTGT
>NW_007152436.1:0-2784 GCF_000164805.1 Carlito syrichta | reverse complement strand
AGAAAGAAAGAAAGAAAGAAATCCATTATCCTGCAAACCCTCTGCCCTCAGTCCTTCCCCCACATCACCCCCAAATGTGGGGTCCCCCAAGTTCGGCACCCTATAGTCCCCACCCCCAAATGACTGCCCCCATGTTGGTGCAGGAGTTTCTGAGGCTCCCTGGCCAGGTTCCTGTCAGCTCTCCTCTCTGAAGTGAGAAATGTGGCCCAGGCAGGCCTACCTTCCAACTCGTCAATGATGGTATTCTGCCAAGAAAGGCCAGGGACACATCAGTCACCTGGAGACATTTCTGTCCCCCAATTCCATTTTTCCTGGCTCTCCAGTCAGTCACCCTGTGAAGACACTATGCGCGGTTTAGAATCTGTGTGTGATCCCGATGCTTTTGGAGACAGGGTCTGATTTGGTGGTCCAGACTCGGGCCCGAGGACCGGACCATTGGTAACGGCCTGCCTTGAAATTGCAGGTTCTGACGATCTTCTCGCCTCAGCCTGTGGAGTAGCCAGAATGATGGGCATTTAGAACCCAGACCCTTGTTTGAATGGATGCAGAGATGGTGTTTCCTTGCATGGCCTGGGTTGGCCTTGGGCTCCTGTACTCTAGCCATCCTCTCCCCTCAGCATCCAAGAGTGCTGGGATTCCAGGCATTGGCTACCATGCCAGGACTTCTGATGTGTTTTAATGAAGGATCGGGTCTGGGCTCAGGGCTCAGCCTCATCATCCCAGCGCTTTTGGATGCTGAGGCCAGTGGCTGTCCTGAGCTCGTGGGCCAAGAATCACTCAAGCAACTCGGCAATTCCTTGTCTCTACCCTCCATCACAAATGAGCTGGGCATGCTGGCACACACCTGTCATTTCGTATCCTCAAAAGAGCGGGGAAATCTTCCCGGAACCATGCATTCCAAAGCTGCCAGGCCAGAAGAGAGCCACCACCGTCCAGCATGGGCGACAGTGTGAGACTCCTACTCAAAGAACAAAAGGAAAAAAGAAAAAAAAAGAAGAGCATCCATTTGTCTATTGAGTTGGGATCATTGTGAACAAAGATAATTTGGGAAGGAGGACCCGGGCTTGGGCCTAGAGTTCCTGAAACACGGTGCATTGACTTACATTCAGGTTGTGGCTTTGGGAGGCCAAGATGGGGGAGCACTAGGTCCCGGGAGTTTGATACCAGCCTGGACCACATAGCAAGACCTTGTCGCTCCCAAGAAAGCAAACACTGGAGTTGCATGTGTTTGCCCCCGTGGTCCCGGATACACCAAATGCATTGGCTCCATCCCGGTGTATTCTTTTGCATCCCCCCACTGATAGAATGTGTGAGTCCAGCCAGGGCACTGTGGCTAATGGCCGTCAGCCCCACGTCCTGGGAGGTTGACACGGGAGGTTGCCTGATTCCAGGTGTCAGAGACTAGCCCGGATAATGTGGCCACACCTCGTCTCAGCGAGAGGTCCCCAAAATTGAGTCAGGCATGGTGGCCCCTGGAGTTCTGTCTGCTCAGGGACCGAGGTGGGAGGACAGCCTGAGTCCCACACGTTGAGGCACAGGAAGCCATGATAGTGCCGCTGTACCACAACCTGGCCGACAGAGACTTCAGCAACAAAAAAAGACACCTCCGACGTGCATTAGGAGAGGCGTCCAGAGCTCCCCTGGGAATGCTCCACGTGGCTGGTGGCCAATGGAGTGATAGGGAGAGGAAGGTGTCCTCTCCCCGCCTGAATGTGGCAGAGAGGGTGACCGGAACCTGGGCTGGCTGCAGCATTGCCAGACAGCTTTTATCGCTTTGTGCCCGACAGTCGCCCTTGCTTGAGGCAATCTGTTCTGTGAGCTCACACACATTTTTGCTGTTGGGCACAAGTGTGGAGGGTGGAGGCAGGTCTTCTGGGGTATGTGGTTGAAGGCATGGGAGGGACGTGCCTGGTGGCCACTTTTGAAACCTCCCATGAATGACAGGGTGGAGATTACCCTTTCCTCTTCAATCCCTGAGGGTGACTCCTCACGCTATGTGGCAGTGGTGGTGGTGTTGGTGTTGGTGGTGATTATTATTATTTGGAGTCGGAATCCTCCTCTGTCACCCAGCCCACAGTGCAGGGGCACACTCATGGCCACCGTGTACTCCATCTGCCAGGCTCAGTCGATCCTCCTTCCTCGGTCCACTGAGGGACTGGAACCACAGGACTGTGCCACCACATCCAGCTAATCTTTGGATTTATTTTTGATGGCCGAGACAAGCTCTTTCCCTGTGTTCTGGGCTGGTGTCAAACCTGCATACTCAGCCCATTCACTCGCCTGGGCCTTTGAAGATCCAGGATGCCAGCCTGAACCCCTGACCCTGGCCTGTGGTTGTGGTGGTGCTTGTGGTTGATATTATTATTTTGAGTCTGGGTCCTGTTCTGTCACCCAGGTCAGAGTGAAGGGGCCCTCACTTGACCACAGCAACCTCCACCAGCTGTGCTTCGGCAATCCTCCCAGAATTGGCTCCCGTGTGGCTGGAATGACAGAATATGCCACAAACCTGGGCTCATTTTTTGGCTTCTTGTAGAAACACGTTCTTGCCAAGGTGCCTGAGCTGGTCTCGAACATGCAAGTTCAGGACATCCTCTTGCCTTAACCTCCCAGAGTACCAGGATAACAGGCATGAGTCACTGCACCTGGCCTCCACAGCCATCTCAGGGCTCCACTGTGAAGCCTGCTCCCTTCTGGCGACCTGAAACCCAGAGAGGGTGGGGGGAGTTGCCAGTCGAGGCCTCCCCAGGGGGAGCAGCTTGTGCAGGGACGTATCACCGCTGGGGC
>NW_007152435.1:0-2648 GCF_000164805.1 Carlito syrichta | reverse complement strand
TCGGGTTCCTGCCGGCTCCCCCATCCGAAGTGAGAAATATACCCCAGGCAAGCTGACCACCCAACTTGGCGAGGAGGACCTTCCATAAAGAAAGGCCAGGGACACATCTGTCAACCAGGGACGTTATTTCCTCCTCAATCCCACTGTTCCTGGCTCTAAAGCCAGTCACCATATGAACACAGCATGCGCAGATGAGAATCTGTGTACGATTCTGATGTTTTTGGAGACAGAGTCTGGGTCTGCGGTCCAGGACAGGACCCGAGGACACGAATGTCATTCTCCACGAGCCTCAAAATTGAGGGATTCGGCAATCCCCAGCCTCAGCCTCCAGAATGACTGTGATGACCTAAATATTGATCCCAGACCCTCTGTTTGGTTGGGTGCAGAGACAGAGTCTCCCTGTGTGGACAGGGCTGGTCTTGGGCTCCTGAGCTCAAGCCATCCTCATGCCTCCCCCTCCCAGAGCACGGGGCTTCCAGGTGTGGTCCACCATGCCTGGCCTACTGATTCATTTTTAACGAAGGATCAAGGCCAGCTCAGTAGCTCAACCTCATCATCTCAGAGATTTGGGAGGCTGAGACCAGTGGCTGACCCAAGCATGAAGGCTGAGACCTGCCCAGGCAACTCGGTGAGACCTCGAATCTACCCTCCATCCCAAATGAGACAGGCATGGTGGCTGGCGCCTGTCATTTCTGCTCCTCCGAAAACCAGGGAAATGCTCACTGGAGTCCAGTGGGCTGAGGCTGCAGTGGCCAGGAGCGAGCCACTACCCTCCAGCCTGGATGATGCAGTTAGACACCTCGAAGAATAAAAGAAAAAAAGGAAGAGCATCCATTTGTGTATGGAGTTGGGATCATCATAAACAGACATATCATTTGGGAAGGAGGCCCCAGCCTTGGGACTATAGTTCCCAAAAGATGGTGGATTGGCAGGAAATCGGACTATGGCTTTGGGAAGCCAAGGCGGGCAACCACTGGAGCCCAGGATTTCAAGGCCAGTCTGTGCCATATAGTGAGTCTGCATCGTTCCCCAGAATTCAAACACTGGAGTGGCGCATGGTGGCACCCACAGTCACAGATACACGGGATGCAGTACCTTCTTCCCTGGGCATTCCTCTGCATCGCCCCACCAACAGAACATGCGAGTCCAGGCCAGGAACCGTGGCTCATGGCTGTCAGTCCCATGACCTGGGAGGTTGAGGTGGTTTGCTGTCTGAACCCAGGGGCCAGAGACCAGCCTGGGAGAAGTGATCAGACCTCGTCTGGGTGAGAGGTCCCCAATATTGAGTCAGGCATGGTGGCCACCAGAGTCCTGGTTGCTCATGGGCCAAGGCAAGAAGACCACCTGAGCCCATCAGGTCGAGGCCCTGAGAGCCATGACTGTGCAACCATACCACAACATGAAAGACGAAGACTCCGGCAACAAAAAGACGTGTCCCAAGTGCATCACGATTGGCATCCACGGTTCCCAGGGAATGGTCTGTGTGGGTGGGGGACATTGGTGTGATCGGGAGAAAATGGGGCCCTCCCCATGACTGAAGGTAGCAGATCAGGTGACCAGAACTCGGGCTGTCTGCCACATTGCTAGACCACTTTGATCACTCTGCTCCTGACAGCCACTATAAGTTGGGACATTATGTTCCTTGAACTCACACGAGTCTTTGCCGTGGGGCACTAGTGTGGAGTGTGGAGGCAGGCCTTCTGTGGTGCGTGGATGAAGGCACAGAACGGACATGCCCGGTGGCCACCATTGAAGCCTTCCATGAAGGGCAGGGCAGAAAGTGCATTTTCCTCTCCCAGCCCTGAGGGTGAATTCTCATCCTGGGTGGCAGGCTCGTGGTGGTGATTTTGATGGTAATTATAATTATTTGGGGTCAGAATACAACTCTATCATCCAGGCTGGAGAGCAGGAGTATGCTCATGGACACTGCAGATGCCACTTGTCGGGCTCAGGTGATCCACCCACCTCCCCACCCCAAGTAGCTGGAACCACAGGCCTCGGATACCACGCCCGTCTAATCTTTGGATTTATTTTTGATGACCAAGACAAGGTCTTGCCCCATGTCCTGGGCTGGTGTTGAATCCACAGGCTTAGGTCGGTCATTTGCCTGGGCCTCCTAAGGGCAGGGAAGCCAATCTGAGCCCCTGAGACTGGCCTGCAGTTGTGGTGGTGGTTGGTAGTATTAATCTGAGTCAGAGTGCTGGTCTTTCACCCAGGTCAGAGTGCAGGATCCTGCTCTCAACCACCGCAGCCTCCCATCACAGCCTCCTGAGTGGCCAGAACGACAAACATCCACCAGCACGCTCAGCTTATTTTGTTTGTTTCTTGTAAAGACGAGGTTTTGTCAAGGTTCCTAGTCAGTCTCGTACCCGGGAGCTATGGCCATGCTCTTTCTTCAGCCTCCCAGAGTGCTGGGGTGACAGGCGTGAGCCCCCATGCCCAGCCTTCATGCCCCTCTCAAGGTCCCACTACAAGGCCTGCTTCATTCCAATGACCCGGGACCCTGGAGTGTGCAGCTGGAGTCACCCATTGAGCCTGCCCTGAGGAATGCCTGGCATAGGGATGTGTCTCCGCTGGAGCACCCACCCCTCCACAGGTCTCATTCCCCAGGGTGGACCCGCTCGCTCCACCCAGGCCCGGCCTCAGGG
>NW_007152434.1:0-3004 GCF_000164805.1 Carlito syrichta | reverse complement strand
TCGGGTTCCTGCCGGCTCCCCCATCCGAAGTGAGAAATATACCCCAGGCAGCTGACCACCCAACTTGGCGAGGAGGACCTTCCATAAAGAAAGGCCAGGGACACATCTGTCAACCAGGGACGTTATTTCCTCCTCAATCCCACTGTTCCTGGCTCTAAAGCCAGTCACCATATGAACACAGCATGCACAGATGAGAATCTGTGTACGATTCTGATGTTTTTGGAGACAGAGTCTGGGTCTGCGGTCCAGGACAGGACCCGAGGACACGAATGTCATTCTCCACGAGCCTCAAAATTGAGGGATTCGGCAATCCCCAGCCTCAGCCTCCAGAATGGCTGGGATGACCTAAATATTGATCCCAGACCCTCTGTTTGGTTGGGTGCAGAGACAGAGTCTCCCTGTGTGGACAGGGCTGGTCTTGGGCTCCTGAGCTCAAGCCATCCTCATGCCTCCCCCTCCCAGAGCACGGGGCTTCCAGGTGTGGTCCACCATGCCTGGCCTACTGATTCATTTTTAACGAAGGATCAAGGCCAGCTCAGTAGCTCAACCTCATCATCTCAGAGATTTGGGAGGCTGAGACCAGTGGCTGACCCAAGCATGAAGGCTGAGACCTGCCCAGGCAACTCGGTGAGACCTCGAATCTACCCTCCATCACAAATGAGACGGGCATGGTGGTTGGCGCCTGTCATTTCTGCTCCTCCAAAAAACAGGGAAATGCTCACTGGAGTCCAGTGGGCTGAGGCTGCGGTGGCCAGGAGCGAGCCACTACCCTCCAGCCTGGAATGATGCAGTTAGACACCTCGAAGAATAAAAGAAAAAAAGGAAGAGCATCCATTTGTGTATGGAGTTGGGATCATCATAAACAGACATATCATTTGGGAAGGAGGCCCCAGCCTTGGGACTATAGTTCCCAAAAGATGGTGGATTGGCAGGAAATCGGACTATGGCTTTGGGAAGCCAAGGCGGGCAACCACTGGAGCCCAGGATTTCAAGGCCAGTCTGTGCCATATAGTGAGTCTGCATCGTTCCCCAGAATTCAAACACTGGAGTGGCGCATGGTGGCACCCACAGTCACAGATACACGGGATGCAGTACCTTCTTCCCTGGGCATTCCTCTGCATCGCCCCACCAACAGAACATGCGAGTCCAGGCCAGGAACCGTGGCTCATGGCTGTCAGTCCCATGACCTGGGAGGTTGAGGTGGTTTGCTGTCTGAACCCAGGGGCCAGAGACCAGCCTGGGAGAAGTGATCAGACCTCGTCTGGGTGAGAGGTCCCCAATATTGAGTCAGGCATGGTGGCCACCAGAGTCCTGGTTGCTCATGGGCCAAGGCAAGAAGACCACCTGAGCCCATCAGGTCGAGGCCCTGAGAGCCATGACTGTGCAACCATACCACAACATGAAAGACGAAGACTCCGGCAACAAAAAGACGTGTCCCAAGTGCATCACGATTGGCATCCACGGTTCCCAGGGAATGGTCTGTGTGGGTGGGGGACATTGGTGTGATCGGGAGAAAATGGGGCCCTCCCCATGACTGAAGGTAGCAGATCAGGTGACCAGAACTCGGGCTGTCTGCCACATTGCTAGACCACTTTGATCACTCTGCTCCTGACAGCCACTATAAGTTGGGACATTATGTTCCTTGAACTCACACGAGTCTTTGCCGTGGGGCACTAGTGTGGAGTGTGGAGGCAGGCCTTCTGTGGTGCGTGGATGAAGGCACAGAACGGACATGCCCGGTGGCCACCATTGAAGCCTTCCATGAAGGGCAGGGCAGAAAGTGCATTTTCCTCTCCCAGCCCTGAGGGTGAATTCTCATCCTGGGTGGCAGGCTCGTGGTGGTGATTTTGATGGTAATTATAATTATTTGGGGTCAGAATACAACTCTATCATCCAGGCTGGAGAGCAGGAGTATGCTCATGGACACTGCAGATGCCACTTGTCGGGCTCAGGTGATCCACCCACCTCCCCACCCCAAGTAGCTGGAACCACAGGCCTCGGATACCACGCCCGTCTAATCTTTGGATTTATTTTTGATGACCAAGACAAGGTCTTGCCCCATGTCCTGGGCTGGTGTTGAATCCACAGGCTTAGGCCGGTCATTTGCCTGGGCCTCCTAAGGGCAGGGAAGCCAATCTGAGCCCCTGAGACTGGCCTGCAGTTGTGGTGGTGGTTGGTAGTATTAATCTGAGTCAGAGTGCTGGTCTTTCACCCAAGTCAGAGTGCAGGATCCTGCTCTCGACCACCGCAGCCTCCCATCACAGCCTCCTGAGTGGCCAGAACGACAAACATCCACCAACATGCTCAGCTTATTTTGTTTGTTTCTTGTAAAGACGAGGTTTTGTCAAGGTTCCTAGTCAGTCTCATACCCGGGAGCTATGGCCATGCTCTTCCTTCAGCCTCCCAGAGTGCTGGGGTGACAGGCGTGAGCCCCCATGCCCAGCCTTCATGCCCCTCTCAAGGTCCCACTACAAGGCCTGCTTCATTCCGATGACCCGGGACCCTGGAGTGTGCAGCTGGAGTCACCCATTGAGCCTGCCCTGAGGAATGCCTGGCATAGGGATGTGTCTCCACTGGGGCACCCACCCCTCCACAGGTCTCATTCCCCAGGGTGGACCCGCTCGCTCCACCCAGGCCCGGCCTCACAGAAAGGGAGCACATGACTCTCAAATCGTCAGGGATGGACCAGCTCGGCAACTCAAGCCTCTCTCCTCGGCACATGTGGAGGCTGAGATGGGAAGATGGCCTAAGCCCAGGAGCTCGAGACCAGGATGGACACCATAGCAAATCCCCAACTCAGCCCCAAGCAAAACCCAGAAAACTGTGGGTGAGGGTAGGCTTTAGCAGGAGGTTCGTCTTCGGCCCAGAGTTCAAGGCCAGTCAGGAAGACCAGCATGCTGACCAAGTGGAAAGCCTGTGATCACTGCAGTTTTATAGGACCAGGTTGAGGATGGCCTGATTGGATGGGTTTAAGAGCAGCCTGGGCAACCTAGTGAGGAAAGAA
>NW_007152433.1:0-865 GCF_000164805.1 Carlito syrichta | reverse complement strand
CCCCTGCTGATGGCATGTGTAAGCCAGGCTGGCAAGGTGGCACACGGCCATCAGCTCATGCCTGGGCAGCCAAGGTGGGAGTCTGCCTGACTTCTGGGTTCAGAGACCAGTCTGGGCAACATGACCAGACCTCATCTCAGCAAGAGGTTCCCAGTATAAAGTCAGGCATGGTGGTCCCTGGAGTCCCTCATACTCGGGGGCCGAGGTGGCAAAACTGATAGGGTACCTCTAGTCGAAGCCCCGGGAACCACACTGTGCCACCGCATTCATCATGGCTGATGGAGACTCTGGTGACAAAAAAGATGCCTCCCACGTGCGTCATGATGGGTCACCATGGCTCTCCAGGGAAAGTTCCATGTGGACGGGGATGATGGAGTGATCAGGAGACAAAGAGGGCCTCTCTCCACCCGAAGGTGGCAGAACCAGGCAACCAGAACGTGGGCCGGCCATGGTGTTGTCAGACCACCTTGATTGCTCTGTGCCTGATGGCCACCCTAGCTTGGGGCTGTCTGTTCCATGAGCTCAAACTAGTCTTTGCTGTGGAGGGCTATTGTGGAAGCTGAAGGCAGGCCTTCTGGGATGCATGGTCAAAGGCACTGGGGTGCCCACCCCTTTACTTGGCTCGATCCCAAGGGTGGACACACTCATTCTTCCCATTGGCCACATCATGGAAAGTGAAGGTGTGACTCAAACCATTGGGAGAAGTGACTGAGAGACTCACGCCTGTCTCCTTGGCACTCAGGGAGGCTGAGATGGGAAGATGGCCAGAGGCTGGGATCTGAGACAAGGCACCACGCCTGGCTTATCATTTCATTTAGTTTTGATGACTGAGAAAAGGTATCACCCAGTGTCCCAGACTGTTGTC
>NW_007152432.1:0-1494 GCF_000164805.1 Carlito syrichta | reverse complement strand
GCTTTGGGAGGGCTGAGGTGAGTGGATTGCCTGAGCCCCGCGGGTTCGAGAACCGCCTGGGCAGGCGAGATCTCATCTCTACAATAAATCAAAAAATCAGCCGGGCGTGGTAGCGCATGCCTGTAATTCTGGCTACTTGGAAGGCTGAGGCGGAAGGATCGCTGGAGCCCAGCAGGTCGAGGCTGCGGTGGCCGGGAGGGACCACTACACTCCAGTCTGGGCGACAGAGTGAGACTCCAATTCAAAAAATAAAAGAAAATCTTTTATTCAGGAGACAATTACAACAGGAGGGACACACTGGCCACAAGATATGCAACTCTCATAAAGATCGGTCCGTGCCTTTTACAAGAAGCAGTAAACAAGACTATAGGGAGCTGGTGTTGGGGAGTAGAATGAATAGGAGATAAATCAAACAGCAGAACAGGAAGTGTGTGTGTGTGTGTGTGTGTGTGTGTGTGTGTGTGTGTGTGTGTGTGTGTGTGTGTGTGTGTGTGTGTGTTCCTGGTTCTCCAGACGAGAGAGGAAGAACTGTTCCGTATTCCAGTGTTTTTGTAACTTCACGGGCAAGTCAAAGTTCAGACGGGATGAGAAAACCCTAGTTAAATTTGGGTAAGTAACATTTGTAGTCATTTTCTTCAGATTAGTCAGTAAGAACAGTTTAGGTAATTATTTATTAGGCCTAAAAATGGAGATTTAGAGTGCCTGTGTCTAGGTTTTGTCACACATAACCAACGTAACTAGAGTTATCTAAGTCACGTTGAAAGGGTGGTTCTTTACAGTAAGCTGTTTCCTGGTATACATAAAATTAGAGGATTTATTAAATACCGCTGTTTTCTTGTCTTTTCTTTTTTTTTTTTTTTGAGTTGGAGTCTCACTCTGCAGCCTCGACCAGCTGGGCTCCGGCGATCCTTGCGCCGCCGCCTTCCAAGTAGCCAGAATTACAGGCATGCGCTACCACGCCCGGCTGATTTTTTGCTTTATTGTAGAGATGAGGTCTCGCTGCCCAGGCGGGTCTCAAACCCGCAGGCTCAGGCAATCCCCTCACCTCAGCCTCCCAAAGGTGCGGGATTACAGGCTGAGCCACCAAGCCCGGCTACCGCTGTTTTCTAGCAACACAGAGGTCAGGTAAAGTTTAACATCGCCAAAACAAATACCGACTTGTGTCTTACCTCATAAAATATTATTTTACTTCATGGATATATTTCATCTTTCAAAATGTTTCATTCTCATCAAGAATATAACTAAGAGTACAGCAGCTCTGTGACCAGCAGCCACTGGAAAAAATCTTTGAGGATCTAGCCCACTCAAAATTGACACCAGGAAGCATGATACATGCTTAAGATAAATGATTGGTCTTGTTCCCTCTCCACATTTCTTTTCCACTGTTATATCTGAATTACTCTTCAATTTTGGAGGGGTATTATTAATCTCCGGAAGACAGTCTAAATTATCTTTTCTACAGTCTTGCTTCTCCACTGTATCATGTGTCATTCA
>NW_007152431.1:0-735 GCF_000164805.1 Carlito syrichta | reverse complement strand
GCTTTTTCTTTTAAAGTGGTAGATAAAAGCTAAAGTGCTTCTGCTGTGTTGGTGGTCCTGAATTTCTCCTCCTTTTGGTTGGTAAAGATTTTAAAGGCCGTGTCCAATAACTCTAATTGAGGGGTTTGTGGGCCTTTTTTTAATTTTTGGAGTTTGTGCCTAATACCTGGTGGTGACTGGGAGATAAAATACATAGCCAAAAGAGTTTGTCCTTCCACAGAGTTTAAATTAACATTTGTAAACTGTGCAATGCCTTGGAGAGGCGACTTAAAAACACTGCTGGATTTTATCTGGTTTTTGAAAAACCTTTTTATTCTGTCTTAGCCTGTTTATTAACACCTTTTTGTAGTTAGTTAACAGGATTTATTTACATGATCCCTTTACTTTTGTCTGGGAAGAAGGTTGATATAGTTCCAGTTTAGATATAACTTGAGAGAAGTTTATGATAAGAAAACAACAAAGACTTGTTGCAGATTGGATCGGGTTACCGGAGTGCTATATTCTAGGGGGTAATTGAAAGGGGAGGGCACAGAGGTTGAATTGCTGGAGAAGTGGGTGGAGCTGAAGAGGAAGGAGGGGGCTCCTCTGCAGGATTGAAATCCGAGATGGGAGAGGAGCAAACTGCCGGGAGGGGCCTTACAGTGTTTGTGGCCGGGGAAGGGAAGTTTGGAGGAGGAAACAGAGATGCATGAAGGACAAAGGGAAAGAGAGAAGCTGTAGAGGGAGTGTTTATGG
>NW_007152430.1:0-675 GCF_000164805.1 Carlito syrichta | reverse complement strand
GGAAGAAGGTTGATATAGTTCCAGTTTAGATATAACTGAGAGAAATTATGATAAGAAAACAACAAAGACTTCTTGCAGATTGGATCGGGTTACCAGAGTGCTATATTCTGGGGGGTAATTGAAAGGGGAGGGCACAGAGGTTGAATTGCTGGAGAAGTGGGTGGAGCTGAAGAGGAAGGAGGGGGCTCCTCTGCAGGATTGAAATCCGAGATGGGAGAGGAGCAAGCTGCCGGGAGGGGCCTTACAGTGTTTGTGGTGGGGGAAGGGAAGTTTGGAGGAGGAAACAGATGCATGAAGGACAAAGGGAAAGAGAGAAGCTGCAGAGGGAGTGTTTATGGAAGAGAGAAAGGGACGGAACGTGGGGAATCTTTACCCGCCATTTTGAACGCTCACAGAAGTTATATATGGCACTGATTTTGCTTGTCTAAGGGATATGTTGGCCAGTCTTGTGTGTGTAGAGGCGAATTAGGCATTTGGGCTTGATATTAGGAGAGAGAGAGAGAGTAGAGAGATTGTTTAAAAGGCATTTGAGAGGAAAATCAGCTGGCAGAGAAGATAAGCCCCCCATGAGGAACAGTCAGACTCAATGGGGCGTCCCCCGAAGAGTCAGCTGTCCGAGAAGTATGACTATGGCAAAGTCTGTCGTCACAGAGCTTTAGCATAGCCTGGGTTCTC
>NW_007152429.1:0-331 GCF_000164805.1 Carlito syrichta | reverse complement strand
GAGAGAGAGAGAGTAGAGAGATTGTTTAAAAGGCATTTGAGAGGAAAATCAGCCGGCAGAGAAGATAAGCCCCCCCATGAGGAACAGTCAGACTCAATGGGGCGTCCCCGAAGAGTCAGCTGTCCGAGAAGTATGACTATGGCAAAGTCTGTTGTCACAGAGCTTTAGCATAGCCTGGGTTCTCCTGGAGAACTGAGGGAGTCAAGTTACCCAGCGCTGGGATTTTCGGAAACCGACAGAAAACACTTGACCCGGGCGGCGGGTGGGGGGTATCTTTACTGCCGGTCGAACAGAGTTTTGATGTGAGACCCCCCCTAGAATCTGCTGTGGG
>NW_007152428.1:0-675 GCF_000164805.1 Carlito syrichta | reverse complement strand
GACTAGACAGCTGGCTAACTAGTTATCACAGCTAGTTAAGTCATCTGGCTGCTAGGAGCTAGCTAGTTAAGTCAGCTAGTTATGTCAGCTGGATAGCTAGTTAAGTCAGCTAGTTTAGTTGGCAAGCTAGCTAGATAGGTAGCTAGGTAGCTAGTTATTTTAGGTTGTAAAGACAGCTGGCTATTTAGGAAGCTAGCTAATTAAGTCAGCTTGTTAAGTGAGTTGGTTAGCCAGTTAATCAGCTAATTAAGTCAGCTGGCTAGCCAGCTGGCTAGCTGTGTATCTAGCTGTTAAGTCAGCTGGCTATCAAGCTGGGTAGCTAGTTAAGTCACCTAGTTAAGCCAGTTCGCTAGCCTTCTGGTTAGCTATGTAGCTAGGTTGTTAAGTCATCTGGCAAGTCCACAAGTAAAGGCAGCTCACACATTGGCTCACTTGACAACTGACTAGATAAGTTGCCTCATCAGTTGGCTCAATCACCGGTCGACTACTTAAGTCTTCTGACCAGTCAGCTCACTTGCCAGCCGACTAAAGCCAGCTGACCAGTCAGCTCACAAGCTAGCTGAATAGTTAAGTCAGTCGACCAGTTGACTCACTCGCTGACTGACTAGTTAAGTCAGCTGACCAGTCAGCTCACTCACCTGCCAACTAGTTAATTCAACTGACCAGTCGGCTCAC
>NW_007152427.1:0-594 GCF_000164805.1 Carlito syrichta | reverse complement strand
TCTTCTGACCAGTCAGCTCACTTGCCAGCCGACTAAAGCCAGCTGACCAGTCAGCTCACATGCTAGCTGAATAGTTAAATCAGTCGACCAGTTGACTCACTCGCTGACCGACTAGTTAAGTCAGCTGACCAGTCAGCTCACTCACCTGCCAACTAGTTAATTCAACTGACCAGTCGGCTCACTCGCCTGCAGACTAGTTAAGTCAGCTAAACTGTCAGCCGACTAGCTGGCCAACCAGTTATGTCAGCTAACAAGTCTGCCAAATAGACGGCCAACATGTCAGATGAGATGTTAGCTCAGGTAACTAGTTGGCCGACTAGTTAGGCCAGCCAACTTGTCAGCCAACGAGTCTGATGACTTCTTATGTCAGGAAACCAGCCAGACAACTAGTTAACCCTGCTAACTAGTGGGCCAATTCGTCAGTCAAGTGTTTCACTGAGATAACTAATCGGCCGACTAGTGGGCCACCTTGTTAAGCCAGCTAACATGTTGGCCGAGTAGTCAGCCAATGTGGTAAACCAGCTAGCTAGTCGGCCGACTCATCAGCCAACAAGTTAAGTCATCTAGCTAACTCGTCAACCACCTAGTTAAGCC
>NW_007152426.1:0-353 GCF_000164805.1 Carlito syrichta | reverse complement strand
TGCCTGGTCTCTCTCTGGCCACTTTTAAGAGTGTTTCTTTATCACTCTCCTTTTAATGTGACTTTTTAAATCATGTATATTGGTGTTTTCTTATTGTATTTACATTTCTTTTTTTTTCTTTTTTTTGTGATTCTTGAAATTAGAAGTTTGTGGTTTTCACCAAATTTGGAACATTTTGTCTGTTATTTCATTTAATAATTTTTCTATCCACCTTCTCCTCTAAACATTTTACATCAGTGACTCCAATTACATCACTTTAGGCTACATGAAGTGGGCCTATAAATAACTGGTTTTCTGTTCTTTTTATTGTCAATATTTCTTGTGTATTTTATTTTCAATAGTTTCTATTGCCA
>NW_007152425.1:0-7138 GCF_000164805.1 Carlito syrichta | reverse complement strand
CCAGCCCAGCCCATCAGTCTATGTGATTAATCCAGCTACCAGCCCACCTTTTGTCTGTGTGTTCAGTGACTGACTCACCCATCTATCCGGTCATCAGAATATAAGAAACAGAATCCATCACCATGCCATCAGCTCCTGTGAATGCTTGTCACCCCCTCCCCCAATAAATTTTGAAAGTTTTCTCTTTTTTTAATATAAAGATGGGTGATTTTGGGGTTAGGTATATAAACATTGATCATGCGGGTACCCTTATTGATGAGATATGCCCTTCCCTCCCCTAGCAGTTTCTCTCAACTGCCAATCCCATCACCGCCCCTCCTGATGATTTCCTACTACTGTCAATTGCTTTCTTATATCATTGTAATTGTAATTCAGTTTATGAGTGAGAACATATGGAACGCAGTTCCTTGTTTCTGTGATAAATTGCTGAGTTTGAATGACCCCAAATGCATCCAAGTTGCTACAAAATCCATATATTTGTCCTTCTTTATGGCTGCATAATATTCCATCATGTATATATACCACATTTTTTTTTTTTTATCTAGTCCAGCTTTGATGGCCAACACTGTTGGTTCCATGTTTTTGCTATTGTGAATAGAGTTGCAAACATACATGTGCCGGTATCTTTTTTGTAGAATAATTTGAGTTCTTCTGGGTATACTCCCAATAGGGGAATTGCTGGGTCATATGGAAAGGTCAATTTCTAGTTCTTTCAGAATCACCACACTGTCTTCCAAAGAGGTTGTACTCTTGCATTCCCACCAGCAGTGTAGAGCGTTCCTTTTTCTCCACATCCTCACCAGCACCTGTTGTTGTTTGTTTTCTTAATGATGGCCATTCTTACTGGAGTTAGGTGGTATTTTAATGTGGTAGTGATTTGCATTTCTCTGATGATGAGTGAGACTGAACACTTTTTCATATGTCTGTTGACTGCCCATTTATCTTCTTTTGAGAAGTGTCTATTCATGTCTTTTGCCCAGTTTTTACCTCAAGCATTCACTGGCAAATGTCCCTTAAGCATTTGGCCCCTCTCTCCAATCTTGGAGAGGTGGATTCACTCTTTTTCTCTGACCTACTCTCTAAATAAATTCTCTTTTCTTTTTTTTTCTTTCCATGTTTTATTTTTTAATTTCTGAAATACATATCAAAATACATTTGTCTACATGTCATTTTAACAAGTCTGACAGTCTTTTCAATACAAGGTAACCCAATAGAGGTGCTTTAAAACTTTGTTTTAAAAACCATAATTTTTTTTTTTTGGAAAGAAACAGCTCATCAGAAAAATACTTAGGTACATGGGTTATGGTTTTTTATGATCTTAGAGCATGCCCCCAACTTAAAATTTCATCCAGTAAAATACTTAAGTATTCCTCCTATCACAAAAAATAAATTAAATCTCATGCTTGAAAAACCCAGAAATATTTGGGATAGACCTGAGTGTACCTAAAAAACAAGCTAGGATGTGTTTCAACCATACAGAGGAACATTCTAAACACCACCTAGACCTATTTGGCAGCACAACTGGCCCGTGGCTATCAGGGCTCCCCTGCCTCAAATGGGAATGAAAGGTGCACAGGAGGTTGCTGAAGACTCACCCCATCCACAGAATCACTTGCTCATAATTAGCCAAAATTCAACATAGAAGAACACATGATCACACTAGAAGAGTCACAACAGTTATTCAGGGACAGGAAAGCAAGCTGTAAACTTAGAATGGCTATCTCAGCAGGAATAACAGTCAACTTATTTATAAGAATTGAGGTGAGAAAACCGCATCATTCATAGATATGTCTTGCACACAGATATGCTAATTCCAGGACACTGGGAACAACAGTAAAACATACAAAGTAAGAACAAAGCCACACTACTTAACCTTCCACCATTCTCTTGGGTATTAGACCCAGGCCACCTTTGGCCACTGCAAAGATGTCTTTCCTTCTTATTCTCAATGTCAATACTTGCTCCTTGGGACACCAGAAGTTTTGCTTCCTCCACTCTCCCGCATCACAGGCTAAATGTCCTTGGCTGCTGCCTGGTGCATTGCTGTAGCCTCATAATGGCCCCTAGCTTCCGGATTATCCCCACCTTCTGGTGTCATGACAGCAATTTCATTCCTGTTTATGGAAGCCACATCATGCAGGTGAGTACCGCCCTTTGGGTTGACAGCATTCACCTGAACACCTTTTCCCAGAAGGACTTTTACAATCTCATCCCAGCCAGCAGAAGCAGCAATAGGAAGAGGAGACCAACCTGCATCATCCTCATCATACACTGGCATGCCAAGCTGCAACAAAAATTTGAGTACTATATGTCCCGCCCAACACAATACAGTTCTGCCATCCTGATCAGTTCTAGTAGCCAGAGATTCATCGACTGGGATCCTCTCCTTCAACTCCTCCAGCTGCCTGCTGTAGGCCAGTTTGCAGACCAATAGGTTAGGCACACACCTCACCATTTTGCTTTCCCTAGGTGCGTAAAACTTCTGCTTCAAATCTAATTTCTGGGCCATTCTTTGTATTCCCAGGGCACAGGTTCAGTCAACTGACCTAACAAGCACAAAAGAGGCATTTAAGAGAGTAAGGAAGGAAGCTTGCCTCACCCCTTCACCAACTTTAAGCGGTGCAGCACGGAGACAGCCTGCTTGAGGGAAAGAGAGTGATATGAGTGAAGGACTTTGAATTGGAGAGCACCCCTGGGCCAGTCATGAGTCATGAGATGCAGATGATCCAGCAAACCTGAGAGCAATGCAGTGCCAGAGAGACCCCAGTTCTCTGAACAAAGCCTCTGAACTCACCACAGCACAGGTGGAAAACTGTAGTCCCGACAGGATAGGCTCATTTCAATCCTGCACCACCACTGGCCATCTACATCAGGCCCTGAGTGAACTAAAGCAGCAGGCTGGACTTATCAGTGTGTGCCTGGGACATGCTTCAGGTGGGCAAGGTATTTTAATATAGGGTAGACAGAGATAGATAAATGTCTTATGAGTAGTTTTTAGTTTCAAAATAGGGAAACATCCAAACATCTTTTCTGCAGGCTGGACTACCCTGTGGGCTGAATATGAACATGTCAGTCTACCCCATCCCCCCAGCTCATCAAATAAAAGCCCATCAAAGAGTAGAAGTGTTGCATTCCAACCTTTCAGTTCATGGTTTGCCATAATAATTACAAAAAATCTACTAGCTCCCCATTGAAGGTAAAGGACAACCCCACCCAAACTCTATCAGCTCCTCAAAGAAAAGTCCATCAAGGCATATAAATCATCATCAGACCACATTTTAGCTCATGTATTAGTCAAACATTAATCACTGAAAGTCTACCAAGTCTCCTGTCAAAGGCCAAATCTGTGTGCTGGGAAAAGGCTACCCCCCACCCACCAGAGGGAGAGAGATCGTAATCTCTTCACAGCAGATACCTATTGCCCACCCTGTTTAGTACAATATTGTGAAAATATATCAAACAAAAGCATGGTTTTTCTTTCAAGAGACCCACCTATGTTAGCTCTCTGCCTTCTGTGTGTGTGTCTCTCTCTCTATCACTAATAAATTCTATTTTCAAACATTGCAGGCTACTCTGAAATTCTTTGCAGTAGTGAGTCAAAGAACTCATAAGCATTGCCCCACACTCTACCTGGCAACACAGATTATACAGGTCCCTGTTTCCAAGGACTTTGGATGTGACCCAGCTAAGTATTAGCCTTGGTGACCAAGAGACTGACACTCCTATTCCTCCCCAAAAACTGGCCTACACAGTGCAAAAAGTGACTCTGGAACTGCCTGTATAAAATTAATTTTTAAAACCATAAAGTTGGAATTGTGACAGAGACCTGTATTTTTTAGAATGCAAGCATACCTAAATTATAAGTTACTCTTTTACAGTTTCTCCCTCCATGCATATCCTAGCCTTGGGGCTGCTTGCAAGCTTAAATAACTTATTCTTCTCCTAAAGAACAATGGGTTTTAGGTCACGCAGACCTCCTTGGTAGTATCTAGAAGTTTAATCAACCAAAGGGCATGAGTAACTTTGTTCACTAGGGATTCCCACATCCAGTGTTCACTCTCCCAATTACTCCTCACAGACAACATAAACCTAAGACTGGAGTCTGAGATATATTTCAGACTCTGCTTCCTGATAGGCCAACCAGACAGATGAGTCAAGAACCCCACCCAGAAACTAAGTGCCTGAGAACAATCTCAACACATCTGATTCCTCCCCAGCCAATCAGCAGAGTCAATTCCTTAGCCCCTTGCCCACCAAATTACCCTAAAGACCCCTAGCTTCTGAATTCTCAAGGAATCAGATTTTGGAACTATCTCCTGTTCTCCTCACTCACTTGCTTTGTGATTATTAAATGCTTTCTCTATCGCAACAGCTGCTGTCCCCGTTTCTGCCTTTCTGGGTAGCAGGCATAAAAACCCAGGAAGCTACAACAGCTCCATCTGCTGGGAGAACGGAGAGGGAAGTAAGCAGAGGACTGTGCCCTCAACTCCGATCAGTGCCTGCCACAGTGAAACCCAACACTTGCCAAAATGCAGTGACCCCAGGTCCCAGGCCAGGTCCTGGAGACAGAGCCGCTGGACCCACTAAATGCCAGGGAGAGACCCACGGCCCAGAAGGAAGAGTCTTTCGTTCCAGCCCTCATCACCACTGACACTGTGCTGCAACCTCTAGCTGTGATTGAACCTCAATGTCAAGAGACTGTAGCAGTGTGGGCTGGCATACCCCTGTGCTGCATTCGTCTCAATGGCTTTGGGCTTTGAGTGTGACCCCACAGTATAGCATCTGAAGTGGCCATGGGACAGCCTGTGTCATTCTTCCCCTGCTCCCAGGCAGAACAGCATGGAAAGAGAGTGTCTGCTTAGGGGAAGCAGAAGGAAGCAGGTACAACATGTTGTCTTGTAGCCCATCACAGATGCGGCCCATCACAATGAGGAGACCGAGCCCTGGGCAGAGCCCTGCAATGCCTGGCTCCAACCTGGGGACAGCGAACAGAACCTCTGGACCTGCCCTGGCTCCAAGCAAAAACGTGCAGACCCAGCGGGATGCAGTACCCAATTTAAGCCCTTCTCGAGTCCTTCAAGGACAGACCGACACAGTAACTTTGGAAGCATGGCACATCTGGGCATAGAGTGTCCTCTAGTGGTTAAAAATAAAAGCAGAGCTGACCACAGACTCATAGATCATAATAACCAGACTGCTTACAATCTCTTAAAGGACAAGCACAAACAAAGCCAAGTTGTTAAAACTGAAATAAATATTTAATTATTTAATATACAGACATCACTTCATGTTCACAAACATCAAAAATATTCAGGAAATTATGACTTCACCAAATTGCCAAAATAAGTCAGCAGAAACTGATCCTAAAGGGATGAAGATGTATGGTCTTGCAGGCAGAAAATCCAAAATAGATATTTTTAAAAAACTCAAGGAACTCTGGTAAAACATAAACAATTTTTAAATATACAGAAAAATACAAAGAGATTTAATTAATTCAAAATTCTGAAGTGGAAAATGCGATAAAGCAAATTTCTAAATGCAATAGACAGCATACCAGTAGAATCAATCAAACAGAAAAAAAGAATAACTGAGTTCAAAGATAGCCTACTTGAAAATATACCAAAGACAGACAGGGACTCACATAAGCAAACCACAAGCCAATTCCACTGATGAAGAGACATGCAAAATTTTTCACAAAATTGGCAAACTGAATCCAACAGCACATAAAAAAGATTATTCACAGGATCAAGTGGAATTCATCCGAGGAATGCAAGGATGGTTCAGCATACACAAATCAAAACAAGGTGCATCACACATAAGCAAACGAAGGAGAAAAATCATGTGATCACCTAAATATATATGGAAAAGGCATGCATTCACTAAAATGCAATATTCCTTCATGAAAAAAACTCTCAACAAATTGAGTATGGAAGACATGTACCTCAATATAATAAGAGCCATATAAAACAAACCCACAGCAAACCTCATACAGAATGGGGCACACCGAAAGCTTTCTCTATAAGAACTGAAACAATATATGGGTGCTTATGTTCACCACTTTATTGAGCATTTTATTGGAATACCTAGTAAGATCAACCAGGCAAGGAAAAGAAAAAAGGGCATAGCTATTTCTGTGTTCATCTATTACTTTTATTAGAACACATATTTTGGAGACTGGGAACAATCATGAAAGTGAGTGTCTATCAGTTCATTCTTACAGCAAATTCCCCATTTGCAATGAAAATATATAAGCACATCTCCTTGGATACAGATAACATGTAAATAATGATTTAAGTCCTTCACTAAGCGATACGCTGACATTTGAATACATGAAAGTGCATAGCCTGGTTTGTCATTACCTATAGGTCAACTTCACCATCATCATCACTATCATTGTCTTTTACACATTAAAGCAAAAACAGACAGAAATAATCTGAGCAGGGAGATTGACCACTCAGTGTGAGTGGATTGGGAATGCAGGTATATGGGTCAACATGCCCTACTTGGTTGTACGATTGCAGCTGGGAAAATATGAAAGCAACTATGAAGAGGAAACTGGACAGTCACAGAAAGCATGATCATCACTAACTAGGTTTCAGTGCTATGGACACAGATATTTTTCAAAGCTAACAACTCCAGGTGAATGAAGAAGAAAAACTTGAGGAATATTTGGGTAATGGATGGCAGTGGTTTCTTAAAAATGTGACAATTACCCACTGTTTAAGCAAATGGAAAGATAGTAAAGTACAACTCAGGATGTGTGTCTCCGGGATGTTTACCGTATTAAGACATTTTCACCTGGGGGTAAAATCAGAAGAGAAAGTATTATTTCAAAGTTAATAGAAAAATTCCAGAGTAGCTCCATTACATATAAAAGCTTCCATGATTATGAAATGCAAATAGTCATGCATTAGAATCTATTTCCCTGATAAAGACAATAACAAAATAACTGCAAAGTCTGGTTTTTTTGCTAAACAAGCTTAACTTTCTTTCATCATCATATTCCGTATTGATTAGTAACAAGAAAGTGTAATTAATCTTATTTAATTGTCTATGATAAGTATACATGATATAAGATGAGGAAAAAAACCCAAATCATAGAGAGCAGGACTACATAAGGCCCAAAATTCCTTAATTT
>NW_007152424.1:0-352 GCF_000164805.1 Carlito syrichta | reverse complement strand
ATATATATATATATATATATATATATATATATAGTCAACTAATAATTGTTTGTATTATGACTACTAACACCCAAATGTCTTGGGCTCACTTCTTGAACAAAATATCTAAAAGTCACAATCAAGGTGTTTGGTAAGTAAGATAATCAATAGGAAAAAAATTATTTTCCATGATGGTCAGTGTTTACCAAGGATTTAAATCACTTTTCATTTCATAATTCACAGAAATCCTCCTGCTGTGTTTCAAGATTCTCTTTTGACTCTGGTGAGAAATTGTTTGACTTTTTTCTGTGATCCTTCAGATCACCATGTGGCATCAGGGCAAGGAAGAAACAATAAAAACACAAATATTATT
>NW_007152423.1:0-763 GCF_000164805.1 Carlito syrichta | reverse complement strand
AAAATAAATACAAAGATTAGCCGGTTGTGGTGACACAGGCCCGTGGTTCCTGTCACTCAGGGAGCCGAGGTGGGAAGATCACCTGAGCCCATCAGGAGGAATCCGTGGTGGCCATGAGCATGACCCAGCCCTCCGGCCTGGGTGAAAGAGTGGGATTCCGACTCCAAATAATCATAATCACCACCACATACATACACCACCACCTCCCCTGCCATTCAGCGCGAGGAGTCATAATCAGGGATGGGAGAGGAAACAGCACATTCCTGCCTGTCATTAGTGGGAGGTTTCAATGGTGGCCACTGGGCACGTCCATCCTATGTCTTCAGCCACGCATCCCAGAAGGCCTGCCTCCACCCTCCACACTCATGCCACATGGAAAAGATGCATGTGATCTCATGACATAGACTGCCCTAAGTTAGGCAACCATTGGACATAGAGCAATCAAGGTGTACAAGCAAGGCCACGGCCAGCCCAGGTTCCGGTCGCCTGGTCTGCCTCTTTCTGCTGGGGTGAGGGTCCCTTCCTCTCCCAATCACTCCATCATCCCAGGCTCACGTAGACCTTTCCCCAGGGAACTGTGTACACCCATCATGACACCTGTAGGAGGCACCATATTGTCTCCGGAATCTCTGATGTTGGGTTGGGGCACTGCAGCATGATCGTGGCATCCAGGGACACAACCTGCACGGCTCAGGCGGTTCTACTGCCTTGCCCCTCCAAAAGCTTGGACTCTGGGGCCCACCATGTCTGACTAGTTTTGGGG
>NW_007152422.1:0-1235 GCF_000164805.1 Carlito syrichta | reverse complement strand
ACATAGCTAGCTATCATATGTCTAGCTGACTTAACTAGCTAACTTAACCAGCTAGCTAGGTGAAATATCTAACTGACTTAATTAGCTAGATTTCTAGCTAGCCAGCTGACTTAGCTAGGTTAAATATCTAACAAGTCAGATAACTGCCCATCTGACATAACTAGCTTTTTTAGTAGCAAGTCAGCTGGCTAGAAAACTAACTTAATGTGCGGACTTAACTAGGTACCCGGCTGGTTCGCCAGCTGACTAAACTAGCTGACTTAACTAGCTGGCCAGCTGGCTAGAACGCTGTCTTAATTGCCTAGCTACCTAGCTAGCCTGCAGCCTAGCCAGCTAACTTCACTAGCTGACTTATCAAAGCTGCCAGCTGGCTAGCCAGCAGACTTAACTAGCTATTTACCTAGCTAGACAGCTGGATAGGCAGCTGAATTAACTAGCTGACATAACTAGATAGCCTAATGGCTAGCCAACTCTTAAATAGCTACCTACCTATATAGCCCGCTGGCTTGCAAACTGACTGAGCTACCTAAGTACCCAACTAACCTGCTGGCCAGCGAGCTGACTTAAATAGGTGACTTAACTAGGTGACTTAAATAGCAAGCTGGCTAGCCATCTTACTTATCTAGATAGCTACCCTGATAGGCAGCTGGCTAGCCAGCTGAATTAACTAACAGACTTAACTAGCTAGCCAGCTGACATAACTAGCTAACTACCTAGCTAGCCAACTGACTTGACTAGTTAGCTACCTAGCTTGCCAGATGGCTACCTTACTTAACTAACTGACATAACCAGCTACCCAGTTGACTAGCCAGCTGACTTAACTTGCTGATATCACTACCTAGTCAGTTAGCTATCTAGCTGACTTATTAGCTAACTACCTACCTAGCAAGTTGGCTACCAGCTATATTAACTAGTTGAATTAATCAGCTACCCAGTTGGCTAGCCAACTTGTTTAACTAACTGACTTATCTAGCTAGCCAGCTGATTTAACTAGCTGAAAATTCTAGCTAGCTACCTAGCTAGCTAGCTGACTTAACTAGCTGATTTAACTAGATAGCTACATAGTTAGCCAGCTGGCTAGATAACTGACTTAACGTGCTGACTTAACTAGGTACCCAGTTGGTTAGCCAACTGACTAAACTAGCTGACTTAACTAACTGGCCAGCTGTCTAGACAGCTGACTTAATTGCCTAGCTACCTAGCTAGCCTGCAGCCTAGCCAGCTGACTTAACTAG
>NW_007152421.1:0-1870 GCF_000164805.1 Carlito syrichta | reverse complement strand
CTGACAGGCCAGCTGACTTAACTAGATGAAATAACCAGTTAGCCAGCTGGCAAGCTCTCTGACTTAACTAGCTGACTTAACTAGCTAGCCACCTGGCTGGCCAGGTGAATTATCTAGCTGACTTTACCAGTTAGCCAACTGGCTTACCAGCTGACTTAACTAGCTAGCTACCTATCTAGCCAGCTGGGA
This sequence comes from Carlito syrichta, assembly GCF_000164805.1. Classification (NCBI taxonomy): domain Eukaryota; kingdom Metazoa; phylum Chordata; class Mammalia; order Primates; family Tarsiidae; genus Carlito; species Carlito syrichta. Next base: position 1,681 of record NW_007152421.1, on the reverse strand, counting down.
GGTGAGCTGAGATTACTAGCTGACTTAACTAGCTTAGCTGGCTCGCGAGCTAGCTGGCTAGCAAGCTGACTAAACTAGCTTGCTACCTAGCTAGCCAAATGGCTAGTCAGCTGACTTAACTAGTTGACTTAACCAGCTTGACAGCTGACAACTAGTTCACCAGCTGGCTAGCCAGCTGACTTACCTAGCTCTCTACATAGCTAGCTAGCTGACTTGCCACCTGACTTAACTAGTTGACTTAACTAGCTAGCGAGTTGGCTAATCAACTGACTTAACTAGCTCACAACCTAGCTAGCCAACTGGCTAGCCAGCTGATTTAACTAGCTGACCTAAATATTTGGCCTGTTTGCTAGTCAGCTGAATTGTTTAGCTTACTATATAGGTAACCAGCCTGCTACCCAGCTGACTTATCTAGGTGACTTAACTAGCTAGCCAACTGTCTAGCCAGCTGACTTTACTAGGTGACTTTACTAACTTACCAGCTGTCTAGCAGGTTGACCTAACTGCCTAGCTACCTAGCTAGCCAGCTGGAATGCCAGCTGACTTAACTAGCTTGGTAACTATGTAGCCAGCTGGCTTGCCAGCAGACTTAACCACATAGCTCCTTAGCTAACCAACTGGCTAGTAAGCTTACTTAACTAGGTTACTTATCTAGCCAGTTAACTGGCTAGCCAGCTGACCTAACTAGATACCTACCCAGCTAGGCAGCTGGCTAGCCAGTTGACTTCACTCACTGACTTAACTAGCTAACAAGCTGACTTAACTAGTTGACTTAACCAGATACCTACCAAGCAATCCAGCTGGTTTAACTACCTGACTTAGCAAGCTAGCTACCTAGGTAGCTATCTAGCTAGCCAGCTGACTTAACTAACTGACATAACTAGCTAGCTAACTGACATAACAAGGTGACTTATATGACTAGCTTCCTAGCTAGTTGACTGACTTTACTACCTGAAATAACTAGCTACCATGATAGGCAGCTGGCTAGCCAGCTGAATTAACTAACGGACTTAACTAACTAGCCAGCTGACATAACTAGCTAGCTACCTAGCTAGCCAACTGACTTGACTAGCTAGCTACCTAGCTTGCCAGATGGCTACCTTACTTAACTAACTGACATAACCAACTAGACAATTGGTTAGCCAGGTGACTTACCTTGTTGATATCACTCCATAGTCGGTTAGCTATCTAGCTGACTTAATTAGCTAACTACCTACCTAGCAAGTTGGCTACCAGCTATCTTAACTAGCTGAATTAACCAATTACCCAGTTGGCTGGCCAACTTGTTTAACTAACTGACTTATCTAGCTAGCCAGCTGACTTAACTAGCTGACATAACTAGCTAGCTACCTAGCTCGCCAGGTGATAGAACTAGCTGATTTAGCTAACTAGCTACCTAACTAGCTATCATATAGCTAACTAGTTATCTAGCTGTTTAAGTGAGCTAGCTATCTAGGCAGCTAACTATTTAAGTCAGCTTGTTAGCTAGGTAGCTAACTGGTTAGCTAGCTATTAAGTCAGCGTGTTAGTTAGGTAGCTAGTTAGTTAGCTAATTATTTAAGTCAGCTAGCTGGCAAGGTAGGTAGTCAATTAATTCAGCTACTTAAGTCAGCTGGCTAGCCAGCTTGCTAGCTAGGTACCAAGCTAATTAAGCCAGTTGGCTAGACAGCAGCCTAACTGG
>NW_007152420.1:0-728 GCF_000164805.1 Carlito syrichta | reverse complement strand
CCTAGTTAAGTCCGTTAGTTAATTCAACTGGCTAGCCAGCTGCCTATCAGGATAGCTATCTAGATAAGTAAGATGCCTAGCCAGCTTGCTATTTAAGTCATCTAGTTAAGTCACCTATTTAAGTCAGCTCACTGGCCAGCAGGTTAGTTGGGTAGTTAGGTAGCTCAGTCAGCTTGCAAGCCAGCAGGCTATATAGGTAGGTAGCTATTTAAGAGTTGGCTAGCCATTAGGCTATCTAGCTATATCAGGTAGTTAATTCAGCTGCCTATCCAGTTGTCTAGCTAGGTAAATAGCTAGTTAAGTCTGCTGGCTAGCCAGCTGGCAGCTTTGATAAGTCAGCTAGTGAAGTTAGCTGGCTAGGCTGCAGGCTAGCTAGGTAGCTAGGCAATTAAGACAGCGTTCTATCCAGCTGGCCAGCTAGTTAAGTCAGCTAGTTTAGTCAGCTGGCGAACCAGCCAGGTACCTAGTTAAGTCAGCACGTTAAGTTAGTTTTCTAGCCTGCTGGCTTGCTGCTTAAAAAGCTAGTTATGTCAGATGGGCAGTTATCTGACTCGTTAGATATTTAACCTAGCTAAGTCAGCTGGCTAGCTGGAAATCTAGCTAATTAAGTCAGCTAGATATTTCACCTAGCTAGCTGGTTAAGTTAGCTAGTAAGTCAGCTAGACTTATGATAGCTAGCTATGTAGCTGGCTAGTTAAATAAGCTAGTTAGTCAGCTGGCAAGCTAGG
>NW_007152419.1:0-305 GCF_000164805.1 Carlito syrichta | reverse complement strand
AAGACAGCTGGTTAGCCAGTTGGCTAGCTAGGTGCCTGGCATGTAAAGCCGGATTGTTAGGAGGCTGGTCAGGTAGGTGGCCATCTACTTAAGCCAGCTGGATTGCCAGCAGATCACCGATGTGGCTGGCTTGTTAAGCCGACTGGCTATCTGACTGTCCAGCTAGCCAGCTGGGTATTTAACCTGACTGGCTAGCCAGCTGGCCAGCCTGCTAGCTAGCTAGCCGCTTGCCTAGAAAGCTAGCAAGCCAGGTAGTTAGCTAGTTAACCCAGCTGGCCAGCTGTCTAGCCAACCAGGTAGCTAGC
>NW_007152418.1:0-746 GCF_000164805.1 Carlito syrichta | reverse complement strand
CCATCTACTTAAGCCAGCTGGATGGCCAGCAGATCACCGATGTGGCTGGCTTGTAAGCCGACTGGTTATCTGACTGTCCAACCAGCCAGCTGGGTATTTAACCTGACTGGCTAGCCAGCTGGCCAGCCTGCTAGCTAGCTAGCCGCTTGCCTAGAAAGCTAGCAAGCCAGGTAGTTAGCTAGTTAACCCAGCTGGCCAGCTGTCTAGCCAACCAGGTAGCTAGCTAGTTAAGTTAGCTGGCTAGCCAGCTAGCCAGCCAACTGGCTATTCAGCTAGTTAAGTCAGCTAGCTAGCCAGCTAGCTAGCCAGCTAGCTAGGTAAGTCAGCTAGCATTTCTGCTAACTATTCACCTTGGTAGTTAAGTCAGCTTGCTAATCAGTTCGCTAGTCAGCTAGCTAGTTAAGTCAGCTAGGTAGTCAGCTAGCTTGTCAGCTAGATAGTTAAGAGAGCTAGCCACCTAAATAGCCAGTTAGCTAGCTAGTTAAGTCACCTAACTAGATTGATAGATAGCTTGTTTGCTACGTAGTTATGACAGATAGATAGCCAGCTAGCTAGTCAGCTAGCTAGTTAAGTCAGCTAGCAAATCAGCAAGTAACTTAGCTTACTAGTTGACTAGCAACTCAGCTAGCTGGTCAGTTAACTAGTGGGCTCACTCACTTTCCATCAGGTCAGTAAACAAGTCGGCTCACTTGCCTGCCAACCAGTCAGCAAACAAGTCATCTTGCTTGCCAGCCAAGAGTTCAACT
>NW_007152417.1:0-784 GCF_000164805.1 Carlito syrichta | reverse complement strand
TAGCTAACTCGTTAACCAACTCATTAAGTCAGCTAGCTATCCCATTAGCCACTAATTAAGTCAGCTAGCTAGGTCAGCTAGCTACAATCTAGCTAGATAAGTCAGCTCGCTAAGTCAGCTAGCTCACTAGAGAGCAAATTAAGTCTGCTGCTTAAGTCTTCTACCTAACTAGTTAGCTAATTAGTTAAGACATCTCAGTATACAGCTAGTAAATAGTTAGCTAACTAATTCAGGTAGTTAAAACAGCTAGCTAACTAGTTAAGTCAGCTAGCTAATACAGCTTGTTGTCAGCTTTCTAATTTAGTCAGTTGCATAAGACAGTTAGTTAGCGAGTTAGCTAATGGGTTAAGTGAGCAAGTTGAGTCAGGTAGTTAGCTAGTTAACTAATGGGTTAAGCCAGCTAGTTAAGTAACGTGTTAAGTCAATTGGTTGAGTCAGCTAGCTAGCTAGCTAGCAAACGGGTTGAGTCAGCTGGTTGATTAGGATAGCTAGTTAGTTAGCTAACGAGTTAAATAAGCTGGATGAGTCAGTTAGCTAGCTTGTTAGCTAACAAGTTGTCAGATGATTAAGTCAGCTAGCTAGCACGCTAGATTACGAGCAAGCTAACTCATTATTTAGCTGGTTAAATAAACTAGCTATCTAGGCAGATAACTATTTAAGTCAGCTTGTTAGCTCAGTAGCTAGCTGGTTAGCTAACTATTAAGACAGCTGGCTAGCTGGGTAGCTAGCTAGTTAACTAACAATTTAAGTCGACTGGTTAGCAGGTAGCTAGCTATATGCTCAG
>NW_007152416.1:0-834 GCF_000164805.1 Carlito syrichta | reverse complement strand
TGGGTTAAGCCAGCTAGTTAAGTTAACGTGTTAAGTCAATTGGTTGAGTCAGCTAGCTAGCTAGCTAGCAAACGGGTTGAGTCAGCTGGTTGATTAGGATAGCTAGTTAGTTAGCTAACGAGTTAAATAAGCTGGATGAGTCAGTTAGCTAGCTTGTTAGCTAACAAGTTGTCAGATGATTAAGTCAGCTAGCTAGCACGCTAGATTACGAGCAAGCTAACTCATTATTTAGCTGGTTAAATAAACTAGCTATCTAGGCAGATAACTATTTAAGTCAGCTTGTTAGCTCAGTAGCTAGCTGGTTAGCTAACTATTAAGACAGCTGGCTAGCTGGGTAGCTAGCTAGTTAACTAACAATTTAAGTCGACTGGTTAGCAGGTAGCTAGCTATATGCTCAGCTATTTAAGTCAGCTGTCTAGCCACCTGGCTACCTAGGTAGTGAGCTAGTTAAGTCAGTTGGTTAGCCAGCTGGGTACCTGGTTAATTCAGCCAGTTAAGAGAGCTGGCTAGCCAACTGTCAAGGTAGGTAGCTAGCTAGTTGAGTCAGCTAGATAGTTATCTGGCTAGTTGGTGAGGTCAGCAAGTTAAGTCAGCTGGTTTGCCAACTGGCTAGCTTGTTAAGACAGCTACTTTAGTCAGCTCTCTAGACAGCTGGCTAGTTAGGTAGCTAGCTAGATAAGTCAGCTTGCTAGCCAGCAAGCTAGCTGTTCAATTCACCTAGTTAAGTCACCTAGCTAGCCTGCTTTCTAGGTAGGTAGCTAGCTATTTCAGTGAGCTGGCTAGTCAGCTTGCTAGCTTACATCAGCTAGTTATGTCTGCTGGCTAGCCAGATGG
>NW_007152415.1:0-725 GCF_000164805.1 Carlito syrichta | reverse complement strand
CTGGCCTGGTAGGCAGCTAGCTAATTAAGTCAGCTGGCTACCCGGCTGCCTAGCTAGTTATGTCAGCAAGGTAAGTCAGCTGTCTAGCCACTGACTTGGTAGGTAGCTAGCTAATTAAGTCAGCTGGTTACCCGGCTGCCTAGCTAGTTAAGTATGTGAGTTAAGTGAGCTGGCTAGCTGGCTGGCTAGCTAGGTGTCTAGCTAGTTAAGCCAGCTAGCTAGCTGGATGGCTATTTAGTTAAGTCAGCTAGTTAAGTCAGCTGGTTTACCAGCTGGTTAGCTAGGTGGTTCGTAAGTTAAGACGGCTGGTTAGCAGGCTGATCATGTAGGTGGCTGGCTAATTAAGCAGGCTGGCTAGCCAGCTGATCAGCAGGGTGGCTGGCTAGTGAAGCCGGCTGGCTACCTGACTCTCCAGTCAGTCAGCTGGCTATATAAACTGGCTGGCTAGACAGCTGGCCAGCCCAATAGCTAGAATGCTGGTTCCCTAGACACCTAGTCAGACAGGTAGCTAGCTAGTTAAGCCAGCTGGCTAGCTGTCTAACCAACCAGGTAGCTAACTAGTTAAGTCAGCTGGCTAACCAACTAGCCAGCCAACAAGCTAGTCAGTTAGTTAAGTCAGTCAGTCAGCCAGTTAGCTAGTTAAGTCAGCTTGCAAGTCAGCTAAATATTCAGATAGCTAGTTAAGTCATCTAGCTCCTCCGGTTGCTTGTCAGCTAGCTAGTTAA
>NW_007152414.1:0-950 GCF_000164805.1 Carlito syrichta | reverse complement strand
CCAGTCAGTCAGCTGGCTATATAAACTGGCTGGCTAGACAGCTGGCCAGCCCAATAGCTAGAATGCTGGTTCCCTAGACACCTAGTCAGACAGGTAGCTAGCTAGTTAAGCCAGCTGGCTAGCTGTCTAACCAACCAGGTAGCTAACTAGTTAAGTTAGCTGGCTAACCAACTAGCCAGCCAACAAGCTAGTCAGTTAGTTAAGTCAGTCAGCACCAGTTAGCTAGTTAAGTCAGCTTGCAAGTCAGTTAACTATTCAGATAGCTAGTTAAGTCATCTAGCTCCTCCGGTTGCTTGTCAGCTAGCTAGTTAAGTCAGCTAGCTAGTCTTCTAGCTATTCAGCTAGATAGTTAAGTCAGATAGACAGCTAACTAGCCAGTTAGCTAGCTAGTTAAGCCAGCTAGCTAGACAGCTATGCAGCTTGTTTGCTAGCTAGTTATGTCAGCTAGATGATCAGCTAGCTAATCACATAGCTAGTTAAGTCAACTGGGAAATCTGCTAGTTACTTAGCTAACTAGCTGGCTAGCAACTCAACTAGCTGGTCATCTAACTATTGGACTCGCTCGCTTTCCATCGGTCAGTTAACTGTTCGGCTTGCTCGCCTGCCAACCCGTCAGCAAACTAGTCAGGTCACTCACCAGCCTACAGATCAACTAACTTGTCGACTTGCTCAGAAGCCAACAGGACAGCTAACTAGTCGATTTGCTCTCCAGCTGACTAGTTAAGTAGGTTCACCAATTGGCTCACTCGCTGGCTAACTAGTTGAGGTAGCTCACCTGTCGGCTCACTCTCTGGCGAACTAATTAAGTTTGTTCACCTGTCAGCTTACTTGCGGCCTGACTAGTTAAGTCTTCTGACCTGTTGGCACCTCACCAGCTGACAAAAGGCAGCTGACCCATCAGCTCACTCACTGTCCGACTAGATAAGTCAGCTTACCATTCGACTTACTCG
>NW_007152413.1:2214-3011 GCF_000164805.1 Carlito syrichta | reverse complement strand
GCTGGCTAGCTAGGTAGCTTTCTACTTAAGTCAGCTGGCTAGACAGCTGGCCAGCTAGTTAAGTAACCTAATTAAGACAGCTGGCTAGGCAGGTAGCTAGCTATATAGCAAGCTAGTTAATTCAGAAGACTAGCAAGCAGGCCAGCTGTTTAAGTCAGCTAGTTAAGTCAGTTGGCTAGCCAGCTGGTCAGCTAGGTAGAGAGCTAGTTATGTCAGTTGGCTAGCCAGCTGTCTAGCTACTTCATTCAGCTGGTTATATCAGCTGACTCGCCAGCTGGTTAGATAGGTAGAGAGCTAGTTACATCAGGTGGCTAGCCAGCTGACTAACTACTTAAGTCAGCTAGTTGAGTCAGCTGGATAGCCAGCTGGCTAGCAGATTGTCAACTAATTAATTCAGCAGGCTAGCCAGCTGGTTAGTTAGATACCAAGCTAGTTAGTCAGGGGGCTAGCCACCTATATAGCTGGTTAAGTCAGCTAGTTAGGTCAGCTGGTGAGAAAATTAAGTCAATTAGTTAAGTCAGCTGGCTAACCAGCAGCCAAGCATGGTCGCTAGCTAGTTTGGTCATCTGGCTAGCAATTTGGCTAGCAAATTACGTCACCTAGTTAAGTCAACTTGCTGACCAGCAGGTTAGTCAGGTACTGAGATAGTTAAGTCAGCTGGAAAACCAGTGTGCTATGTAAGTAGATAGCTAATTTAAGTGAGCTGGCTATCCATCAGGCAATCTAGTTATGTCATCTAGCTTAGTAAGCTGGCTATCCAGCTGTCTAGCTAGTTAGCTAGGCAAGTTGTCTGCTGG
>NW_007152413.1:0-830 GCF_000164805.1 Carlito syrichta | reverse complement strand
TCCAGGTGGCTAGCGAGGTAGAGAGCTACTTAAGTCAGTTGGCTAGCCAGCTTGTTAGCTAGCTAGCTAGGTAGTTATGTTAGCTGGCTAGAAGGTGGTTAGCTACAACAGTCACCTAGTTAATTCAGCTGGATAGCCAGCTGGCTAGCTATGTAGCTAGCTAGTTAAATAAGCTAGGTATGTCAGCTTGCTAGGTAGTTATGTCAGTTAGTTAAGTTGGCTAGTTAGCTAGATATCAAGCTAGATAGCTAGCTAGTTATTTCAGCTAGTAAATTCAGCTGGCTAGCTAGGTAACTAGCTAGTTAAGTCAGCTTGTTAAGTCAGCTGGCTAGCAAGATAAGTCAGCTAATTAAGTCAGCTGGCAAGCTAGTTAAGTCAGCATGTTAATTCAGCTGGTTAGCCAGCTAGCTGCCTTGCTGCATAGCTAGCTTGTAATTTCAGCTGGCTAGTCAGCTGGCTAGCTATTTAAGTCATCTAGTTAAGTCAGCTCACTAGCCAGCTGGTTAGCAAGGTAGCTAGGTAGTTGAGTCAGTTGACAAGCTAAGCAGATACGTAGGTACTAGGAAGTTAAGTAAGCTGGCTAGCCACCTGTCTAGCTAGTGATGGCAGCTAGTCAAGTCAGATGGCTATCCAGTTGGCTAGCTAGTTATGTCAGGTAGTTGAGTCAGCTGGCTTGCCAGTTGGCTAGCTTGTTGTCAGCTAGTAAATTCAAGTGGCTAGATAACTTGCAGGCTATGTAGCTCGCTAGTTATGTCAGCTGGATGTCCAGCTGGCTAGCTGGTTAAGTCAGCTAGTTAAGTCAGCTGGCTAGTCACCTGGCTAAGTAGGTA
>NW_007152412.1:2806-3520 GCF_000164805.1 Carlito syrichta | reverse complement strand
CGATTTACTGCCTAGCTACCTAGCTAGCCAGCAGCCTAGTAATCTGACTTAACTAACTGACTTAATGAAGTAGCCAGCTGACTAGCCAGCAGACTTAACTAGCTATCTACCTAGCTAGATAACTGGATAGCCAACTGACCTAACTAGCTGACGTAACTTGGTAGCCTAATGGATAGCCAGTGACTTAACTAGTTACCTACCTACATAGCCTACAGGCTTGCCAGCTGACTTTTCTTAACTGCCTAGCTAAGCCATTGACCAGTAAGCTAAATTAAATAGGTGACTTAACTAGGTGACCTAACTAGCTAGACAGCTGGTTAGCCAGCTGACTTAACTGGATAGGTATCCTGATAGGCAGTTTGCTAACCAGCTGACTTAACTAACTGACTTAACTAGCTAGCACACTGACTTAACAAGCTAGCTACCTAGCTAGCCAGCTGACTTCTCTATCTGACTTTACTAGATAGCTACCTAGCTAACCACTTGGCTGGTCAGCTGACTGAATGAGCTGATTTAACTAGCTAGCCAGCTGGCAAGCTCTGACTTAACTAGATGACTTAACTATGTAGGCAACTAGCTGACCAGCTGAATTAACTATCTGACCTAATCAGCTAGCCAGCTGGCTTGAAAGCTGACTTAACTAGCTAGCTACTTATCTAGCCAGTTGGCAGGCAAGATGAATTAACTAGAAGACTAAACTAGCTAGCTAGCTGG
>NW_007152412.1:0-1677 GCF_000164805.1 Carlito syrichta | reverse complement strand
CTTAGCCAGCTGACTTAACTAGCTTAAATAACTACCTAGCCAGATGGTTGACCTATTATCCTGAATGTGAGGCGATAAGTTAGTTGACCTGTTGGGTGGTGAGGGAGTCGACTAGTTTTCTGACTGGTTGACAGGGGAGTGAGCCACCTAATTAGCTGATCTAATTGAAAGAGGGTGAGTCAACTAGTTAGCTGAGCAGGTAACTGAGTTGCGTGCCAACTAGTTAGCTAAGTAAGTAGGTTATTTGCTGGTTATCTTGACATAACTAGCTAGCAACAAGATATCTGTCTAGCTAGCCGACTTATCTAGTTAGCAAACTGGCTAGTTAGCTGTCTAGCTGACTTAACAAGTTAGTTGATGAGTAAGATGACTAGCTAGCTGACTTAACAAGTTAGTTGACTAGCAAGCTGATTAGCCAGCTGACTTAAGTAGCTAGCTCAATAGTTAGCTGACCTGCTAGGTGAATTAGCTAGCTAGCTGGCAATCCAGATGATTTAACTAGTTGACTAGCTAGTTGGCTGGCTAGCTGGCTAGCCAGCTGACTTAAGTAGCTAGCTACATGGTTGGCTAGATGGCTAGCCAGCTGGCTTAACTAGCTACATACCTGGCTGGCTAGTTGGCTAGGCTGACGGCTTGCTAGCTAGCGGGCTGACCAGCCTGCTAGCCAACTGTCTTAAATAGCCAGCCGTCTGACTGGACAGTAAGATAGACAGCCTGCTTAACTAGTCAGTCACCCTGCTGATCACTGACAAGCCAGCTGACTTAACTAGCTGGCCACCCACCTGACAAACCTGCTAAATAGCCAGCTTAATTTGCCAGACATCTAGCTATCCAGCCGGCTATCCAGCTGACTTAACAATCTGACTTAAATAGATAGCCATCCAGCTAACCAGCTGGCTAAAGTAGGTAACCACCTAGCAAGAAAACTGGCTAGCCAGATAATTTAACTAACTGACTTAACTAGCAAGTCAACCGGCTAGCCAGTTGACTTAATTAGCTAGCTACCTACTTAGCCAGGTGACTAGCCAGCCGACTTAACTAGCTGACTTAACCAGCTAGCCAGCTGGACATTCAGTTGACATAACTAGCGAGCTACATAGCCTGCAAGTTATCTAGCCACTTGAATTAACCAGCTGACTACAAGCTAGCCAACTGGCAAGCCAGCTGACTCAACTAGCTGACATAACTAGCTAGCCAGCTGGATAGTCATCTGACTTGACTAGCTGCCATCACTAGCTAGACAGGTGGCTAGCCAGCTTACTTAACTTCCTAGTACCTACGTATCTGCTTAGCTTGTCAACTGACTCAACTACCTAGCTACCTTGCTAACCAGCTGGCTAGCGAGCTGACTTAACTAGATGACTTAAATAGCTAGCCAGCTGACTAGCCAGATGAAATTACAAGCTAGCTATGCAGCAAGGCAGCTAACTGGCTAACCAGCTGAATTAATATGCTGACTTAACTAGCTTGCCAGCTGACTTAATTAGCTGACTTATCTTGCTAGCCAGCTGACTTAACAAGCTGACTTAACTAGCTAGTTACCTAGCTAGCCAGTTGAATTTACTAGCTGAAATAACTAGCTAGCTATCTAGCTTGATATCTAGCTAACTAGCCAACTTAACTAACTGACATAACTACCTAGCAAGCTGACTACCTAGCTTATTTAACTAGCTAGCT
>NW_007152411.1:0-1100 GCF_000164805.1 Carlito syrichta | reverse complement strand
TCAACTAACTTGTTAAGTCAGCTAGACAGCTAACTAGCCAGTTTGCTAACTAGATAAGTCAGCTAGCTAGACAGATATCTTGTTGCTAGCTAGTTATGTCAAGATAACCAGCAAATAACCTACTTACTTAGCTAACTAGTTGGCACGCAACTCAGTTACCTGCTCAGCTAACTAGTTGACTCACCCTCTTTCAATTAGATCAGCTAATTAGGTGGCTCACTCCCCTGTCAACCAGTCAGAAAACTAGTCGACTCCCTCACCACCCAACAGGTCAACTAACTTATCGCCTCACATTCAGGATAATAGGTCAACCATCTGGCTAGGTAGTTATTTAAGCTAGTTAAGTCAGCTGGCTAAGCAGGAAGCTAGCTATATAAGTCAGCTTGTTATGTCAGCTAGCTAGCTAGTTAAGCCACATAGTTAAACCAGCTGGCTAGCTAGTTAGATAGCTGGTTGTCAGTAGTTAAATCAGCTTGCTAGGTAGTTAAGTCAACGAGTTAAGTCACCTTTCAAGCCAGATACCTAGCTTGGTATCTAGCTAGTTAAGTCAACTGGCTAGCGAGGTAACTAGTTAGCTAAGTAACATAGATAATTCAGCTCACTAGCCAGCTGGCTAGCTAGAAATCTAGGTAGCTAAGTCAGCTGACAAGTCAGAAGGCTATGTAGGTAGCTAGCTAGTTAAGTCAGCTGGCAATCCACCTGCCTAGCTAGGTAGCTAGGCAGTTAGATAAACCTTCTAGTCAGCTGGCTAGCTAGTTAAGTCATCTAGTTAAGTCTGCTGGCTAGGCAGCTGGCTAGCTAGGTAGCTAGATAGTTAAATCAGCTGTCTAGCATGCTGGCTAGCTTGTTAAGTCACTTAGTTAAGTCAGTTGGCTAGCCAGTTGGCTAACTAGTTAGCTTGATACTTAAGTCAGCTGGCTAGACAGCTGGCTAACAAGTTAAGTCACCTAGTTAAGTCAGCTAGCTAGCCAACTGACTAGCTATATAGCAAGCTTGTTAATTGACCTGACTAGCAAGCAGGTCAGTAATTTAAATCAGCTACTTAAGTCAGCTGGCTAGCCAGCTGGCCAGCTAGGTTTAGAGCTAGTTAAGTTAGTTGG
>NW_007152410.1:0-387 GCF_000164805.1 Carlito syrichta | reverse complement strand
GTCTAGCACGCTGGCTAGCTTGTTAAGTCACTTAGTTAAGTCAGTTGGCTAGCCAGTTGGATAACTAGGTAGCTTGATACTTAAGTCAGCTGGCTAGACAGCTGGCTAGCAAGTTAAGTCACCTAGTTAAGTCAGCTAGCTAGCCAACTGTCTAGCTATATAGCAAGCTTGTTAATTGAGCTGACTAGCAAGCAGGTCAGTAATTTAAATCAGCTACTTAAGTCAGCTGGCTAGCCAGCTGGCCAGCTAGGTTTAGAGCTAGTTAAGTTAGTTGGCTAGCCAATTGGCTAACTAATTAATCAGCTGGTTAAGTCAGCTGGCAAGCCAGCTAGCTAGCTAGTTAGAGAGTTAGGTAAGTCAACTGGCTAGCCAGCTGGCTAACTAGTT
>NW_007152409.1:0-512 GCF_000164805.1 Carlito syrichta | reverse complement strand
TCGCCAGCTGTTTAGCTGGGTAGCTAACTAGTTAAGTAAGCTGTTTAGCCAACTGGCTAACTAGTTAAGTCATCTAGTTAAGTCAGCTCGCTAGCCAGCTGTTTAGCTTGGTAGCTAGGTAGGTAAGTCAACTTGCAAGTCAGCAGGATACATAGGTAGCTAACTAGTTAAGTCAGCTGGCTAGAAGGCTGTCTAGCTGGTTATGTCAGCTAGTTAAGACAGCTGGCTAGACGCCTGGCTAGGTAGGTAGCTAGCTAAGTCAACTGGCTAGCCAGCTGGCTAGCTAGTTAAGTCAGCGTGTTAAGTGAGCAGGCTAGCCAGCTGGCTTCCTAGGTGGTTAGCTAGTTTAGCCAGCTGGCTAGCCACATGGCTATCTAATTAAGTAAACTAGATCAGTCAGCTGGTTAATCAGTTGGCTAGCTACATGGCTAGCAAGTTAAGACAGCTGGTTAGCAAGCTAGTCATGTAGGTGGTCAGCTAGTTAAGCCAGCTGGCTAACCATCTGACCAACA
>NW_007152408.1:0-3644 GCF_000164805.1 Carlito syrichta | reverse complement strand
CTTAACAAGCTATCTACATAGCAAGCCAGCTGACTTAACTAGCTGATTTAACTAGCATGCTACCTAACTAGCCAGGTGGCTGGCCAGCTAACTTAACTAGCTGACATGAACAGCTAATCAGCTGGCAAGCCACTGACTTAACTAGATGACTTAACTAGCTAGCCAGCTGGCTGGCCAGCTGAATTAACTAGAAGACTTAACCAGCTAGCCAGCTGGCTTGCAAGGTGACTTAACCAGCTAGCTACCTAGCTACCCAATTGCCAGGCCAGTTGAATTAAATAGCAGACTAAACTAGTTAGCTAGCTGGCTAGCCAGCTGATTTAACTAGCTTGATACCTAGCCAGCCAGCTTTACTAGCTGACATAACCAGCTAGCCAGCAGGTTAGCAAGCTGACCCAAGTAGCTGACTTTACCTGTTAGCCAGCTGGTGAGCCAAATGAATTACCTAACTCTCTAGCTACTCATTGGGTACAATGAGCTAGACGCCTGAATTAACTATCTAGCTACCTAGCTAGCCAGATGTCTAGCTGATCTAACTTAACTAGGTGACTTAAGTAGCTAGCCAGCTGGCTGGCAGGCTGACCTAACAGCCTAGGTACCTAGCTAACCAGCTGGATAGCCACCTGACTTAACTAGCTAGCTACCTTTGTAGCCCGCTGACTTGATAGCTTATGTATCTACCTAGCTACCTAGCTAACCAGCTGGCCAGTGAGCTGACAGAACTAGGTTACATCCTAGGTAGCTTATTGGTTACCCAGCTGAATTAACTAGCTAGCTATACAACTAGGCAGCTGGCTAGCCAGCTGACAACTCACTGACTTAACTAGCTAGCAAGCTGACTTAACAAGCTGACTAAACCAGCTAGCTACCTAGCTATCCAGCTGGCTTAACTAGCTGGCTTAAGTAGCTAGCTACTTAGCTAGCTATCTAGCTAACCAGCTGACTTAACTAGCTGACTTAACTAGAAACCTAACTGACACAACTAGCTGATTTATATTGCTAGCTTCCTAGCTAGGTAGCTGACTTAACTAGCTGAAATAACTAGCTAGCCAGATGGCTAGCCATCTGGCTTAACTAGTTTTTTAACTAGCTAACCAGCTGGATAGCCAACTGACTTAATGAGTTGTCTTAACTAGCTTGCCAGCTGGTTGCCAGCTGACTTAACTAGCTGATTTAACCAGCTAGTTAGCTGACTTCCCAGCTGACTTAACTAGCGGCTACCTGTCTAGATAGCTTGCTAGCCAACTGACTTACTTAGCTGACTTAAGCTAGCAAGTTGGCTAGCCAGATCACTGAACTAGCTTGCTATCTTCCTAGCGAGCAGTCTAGCCAGCTGACTTAACTAGCTGATTTGAACAGCTATCCTGCTGGATAGCAAGCTGACGTATCTAGCTAGCAACCTACATATCCAGCTGACTAGACAGCTGACTAAACTAGCTGACTTAACCAGCTAGCCAGTTGGCTAGCCAACTGACTTCACTCGCTAATATCACTAGCTAGACAGGTAGCTATCTATCTGACTTAACCAGCTACCCACTTACCTTGCCAGTTGACTAGCCAGCTCTCTTAACAAGCTGAATTAACCAGCTAGCAGGCTGGCTACCCAACTGACTTAACTAGCTCACTACCTAGCGAGCCATCTTTGTAGCCAGCTGACTTGACTAGCTGAGTTAACTAGCAAGCTACATAGCTGGCCAGCTGATATAGTTAGCTAACTAGATAGCTACATAGTTAGCAAGCTGATTTAAATAGTTAGCTAACCAGCTATCTACCTAGCTAACCAGCTGATATAAATAGTTAGCAACCTAGCTATCTAGCAGATTTAACCAGCTAGCTAACTAGTAGGCTTGCTGGTTATCTGACATGCTAGCTAGCTGACTTAATCATCTGACTTAACTCATTAGCTAAAGAGCTAGCTAGCTGACTCAACCAGTTGACTTAACTCATTAGCTAACTACCTAGCTAGCCTGCTAAACCAACTGACTAAACACGTTTGCTAACTAGTTAACTGACTCCACCAGCTGACAACCTGTTAGTTAACTAGCTAACTACCTGACTCAATCTGCTGACTTAACCCGTTAGCTAAGTAGCTAGCTAATTGTCTTTCCAGCTGCCTAAGTTAGAAAGCTGACTTAATTTAGTCTGCTTTGCTATCTGACTTTGCTAGCTGCCTTAACTATTTGGCTAGCTGATTTAACTAGCTGACTTAACTAATTAGCTAGCTGACTTAACTTTTTGAATAAACTGATTAGCTAAATATTTAACTAGCTGAATAAGTAGCTGTTTTAATAAATAGCTAACTAGTTAGGTAGCAGACTTAAGGAGCTGATTTAAATAGTAAGCTAAGTAGTGAGCTAACTGACTTAGCTAGCTGACTTTGCTAGCTAGCTTGTTTGCTAGCTGACTTAGCTAGCTGACTTAACTAGTTGGCTAACGAGATAGGTAGCTGACATAACGAGTTGGTTAAATATTTGGTTAACTGTTTTAACTAGTTGGTAAATGAGTTAACTAGCTCATTTAACTAGCTGGTTAAAAAGTTAGCCCAGTGACTTAACTTGGCTAATGAGTCGGCCGATTACTTAACTGGTTTAACACATTGGGTAACTACTCTGCTGACTTGCTTGTTGGCTTAACAAATCGGCTGATTAGTCGGCCGACTACTTAGCTCGGTTAAGTAGGTGACGAACGAGTTGACTCACAAATGAGCAAGGTTAACTAGTGTCCTGCTGGTTTCCTGACCTAACTACTCAGTCGATTTTTTGGCTGACAAGTTAGCTGACCTAACTAGTCGGCCGACTAGTTAGCTAGGCTAAATTGTCAGCTGACAAGTTGGTCGACTAGCCAGCCGATTTGTTAGCTGACCTAACTAGTTGTCTGGGTAGTTGGCCGACAGGTTAGCTGACTTAGCTAGTCGGCCAGTGAGTTAGCCAACAGGTGAGCTGACTTAAATAGTCGGCCAGTGAGTGAGCCCACTGGTCAGCTGACTTAACTAGTCGGCCATTGAGTGAGTCGACTGGTCAGCTGACTTAGCTAGTTGGCTGGATAGTGAGTCCAATGGTCAGCAGAATTAACTAGTTGCCCGGTGAGTGAGCTGACAGGTCAGCTGACTGTAGTCAGTTGCTGAGTGAGCCAATAGTTTAGAAGACTTAACTAGTCAGTCGTTGAGTGAGCTGACTTAACTAGTTGGCCTGCTAGTGAGCCGACGGCTGAGCTGCCTTAAGTTGTCAGCCAGTGAGCAAGCCAACTGGTGAGCTGACTTAAAAAGTGGGCTGGTAAGCAAGTCAACTAGTTAAGTGTCCTGTTTGCATGCAAGCAAGCCCACAAGTTAGTTTACCTATTGGATGGTGAATGAGCCGACTAGTTTTCTGACAGTTTGGCAGGCGAGTAAGCTGACTAGTTAGCTGACCTGATGGAAAGCGAGAGAGCCCACTAGTTAGCTGACCATCTAGCTGAGTTGCTAGCCGACTAGTTAGCTAAGTAATGAGCTGATTTTCTAGCTGACTTAACTTGCTAGCTGACTAGCTAGCTGGCTATCTAGCTGACATAACCAGCTAGCAAACAAGCTATCTAGCTATCTAGCTAGCTGACTTAACAAGATAGCTAACTGGCTAGGTAGCTGGCAAGCTGACTTAACCATCTAGCTG
>NW_007152407.1:0-881 GCF_000164805.1 Carlito syrichta | reverse complement strand
CTTGCTCATTTGTGAGTCAACTCGTTCGTCACCTACTTAACCGAGCTAAGTAGTCAGCCGACTAATCAGCCGATTTGTTAAGCCAACAAGCAAGTCGGCAGAGTAGTTACCCAATGTGTTAAACCAGTTAAGTAATCGGCCGACTCATTAGCCAAGTTAAGTCACTGGGCTAACTTTTTAACCAGCTAGTTAAATGAGCTAGTTAACTCATTTACCAACTAGTTAAAACAGTTAACCAAATATTTAACCAACTCGTTATGTCAGCTAGCTATCTCGTTAGCCAACTAGTTAAGTCAGCTAGCTAAGTCAGCTAGCAAACAAGCTAGCTAGCAAAGTCAGCTAGCTAAGTCAGTTAGCTCACTACTTAGCTTACTATTTAAATCAGCTCCTTAAGTCTGCTACCTAACTAGTTAGCTATTTATTAAAACAGCTACTTATTCAGCTAGTTAAATATTTAGCTAATCAGTTTATTCAAGAAGTTAAGTCAGCTAGCTAATTAGTTAAGTCAGCTAGTTAAATCAGCTAGCCAAATAGTTAAGGCAGCTAGCAAAGTCAGATAGCAAAGCAGACTAAATTAAGTCAGCTTTCTAACTTAGGCAGCTGGAAAGACAATTAGCTAGCTACTTAGCTAACAGGTTAAGTCAGCAGATTGAGTCAGGTAGTTAGCTAGTTAACTAACAGGTTGTCAGCTGGTGGAGTCAGTTAACTAGTTAGCAAACGTGTTTAGTCAGTTGGTTTAGCAGGCTAGCTAGGTAGTTAGCTAATGAGTTAAGTCAACTGGTTGAGTCAGCTAGCTAGCTCTTTAGCTAATGAGTTAAGTCAGATGATTAAGTCAGCTAGCTAGCATGTCAGATAACGAGCAAGCCTACTAGTTAACTAGG
>NW_007152406.1:0-641 GCF_000164805.1 Carlito syrichta | reverse complement strand
TATGTAGCTATCTAGTTAGCTAACTATATCAACTGGCCAGCTATGTAGCTTGCTAGTTAACTCAGCTAGTTAAGTCAGCCGCCTACAAAGATGGCTCGCTAGGTAGTGAGCTAGTTAAGTCAGTTGGGTAGCCAGCCTGCTAGCTGGTTAATTCAGCTTGTTAAGAGAGCTGGCTAGCCAACAGGCAAGGTAAGTGGCTAGCTGGTTAAGTCAGATAGATAGCTACCTGTCTAGCTAGTGATATTAGCGAGTGAAGTCAGCTGGCTAGCCAACTGACTAGCTGGTTAAGTCAGTTAGTTTAGTCAGCTGTCTAGTCAGCTGGATATGTAGGTTGCTAGCTAGATAAGTCAGCTTACTATCCAGCAGGATAGCTGTTCAAATCAGCTAGTTAAGTCAGTTGGCTAGACTGCTTGCTAGGAAGGTAGCAAGCTAGTTCAGTGATCTGGCTAGCCAGATTGCTAGCTTAAGTCAGCTAAGTAAGTCAGTTGGCTAGCAAGCTATCTAGACAGGTAGACGCTAGTTAAGTCAGCTGGGAAGTCAGCTAACTAGCTGGTTAAATCAGCTAGTTAAGTCAGCTGGCAACCAGCTGGTAAGCTAGCTAAGACAACTCGTTAAGTCAGTTGGCTATCCAGCTGGTTAGC
>NW_007152405.1:0-1270 GCF_000164805.1 Carlito syrichta | reverse complement strand
GCTGGCAAGCTAGTTGTCAGCTAGTTAATTCAATTGGCTTCCCAGGTGGCTAGCTAAGTAGCTAGCTAGTTAAGTCAGCTGGCTAGTCAGCTGGCTAACTGGTTAAATCAGCTACTTAATTCAGCTGGGCAGCCAGCTTGCTAGCTATTTAAGTCAGCTAGTTAAGTCAACTGACTAGCTAGTTAAGTAGTTAGTTAATTCATCTGGTTAACAAGATGGCTAACAGGGTAGCTAATTAGTTAAGCCAGCTGGCTAGACAGTAGGCTAGCAAGTTATGTCACCTAGTTAAGTCAGTTCGCTGGTCAGCAGGT
Organism: Carlito syrichta; assembly: GCF_000164805.1. Classification (NCBI taxonomy): domain Eukaryota; kingdom Metazoa; phylum Chordata; class Mammalia; order Primates; family Tarsiidae; genus Carlito; species Carlito syrichta. The sequence goes on along the minus strand of NW_007152405.1, from coordinate 959 downwards.
TAGCTAGTTAATGAGGTAGTTAAGACAGCTATCTAGCCAGCAGGTTACGTAGGTAGGTAGTTAATGAAGTCAGCTGTCTTGCCATCAGGCTATCTAGTTATGTCAGCTAGTTAAGTTAGCTGGCTATTCAGCTATTTAGCTAGGGTGCTAGCTAGTTAAGTCTGCTGGCTAAACAGCTACCTATTTCATTAAGTCAGCTAGTTAAGGCAGATGCCTAGGCTACTGGCTAGCTAGGTAGCTAGGAAACTAAGTCAGCTGGCTAGCCAGCTGGCCAGCTAGTTAAGTCAGCTTGTTTAGTCAGCTGGCTAACCAACTGGATAGCTTGTTAAGTCTGTTTGTTAAGGCAGTGGTCTAGCCTACTTGCTAGCTAGTTAAAATCTGGTTATGTCAGATGGGTAGTCAGCTGGCTCGCTATGTAGCTAGCTAGTCGTCAGCTTGATATGTCAGCTAGCTATGTAGCTAGCTAGTCATCAGCTTGATATGGCAGCTAGCTAGCTAGTTAAGTCAGCTAGTTAAGTGAGAGAGCTATATGACAGCTACCAAGATAGTTAGCTAGTTGAATCAGCTAGTTAAATCAGCTTGCTATCTAGGTAGCTAGCTAGTTAAGTCAGCTAGTTAAGGGAGCTGGCTTGCTAGGTAATCAGTTGGTTAAGTCAGCTGTATAACCAGCTGCCAAGCAGGATAGCTAGCTTTAAGTCAGCCGGCTAGCCAGCTGGCTAGCTAATTAATTCACCTAGTTACATCAGCTCACTGTCAGCTGGTTAGCTAGGTAGTTAGGTAGTTAACACAGCTGGCCAGCCAACAAGCTAAGTAGGTATGTAGCTAGTTAAGTCAGCTGGCTAGCAAGTTTAGTCAGCTAGTTAAGTCAGTGGGCTAGTCAACTGCCTAGCTGGGTAGTAGTTAGTTAACTCAGCTGACCATCCAGCTGGATGGCTAGTTAAGTCATGTAGTTAAGTCAG
>NW_007152404.1:0-3126 GCF_000164805.1 Carlito syrichta | reverse complement strand
AGTGAGCTGACAACTTATTTGACCTGTTTACTGGCAAGCAAGCCGATCTATTTTTGCTGATTGGTTTGCAGGTGAGCGAGCCCATTAATTAGCTAACCTGATGAAAATCAAGTGAGCCCCACTAGTTATCTTATCGGATAGCTGAGTTGCTATCCGACTAGTTAGCTAAGTAACTAGCTGATTTGCTAGCTGACTTAACTAGCTCACTGACTAGCTACCTGGCTATCTAGCTGACATAATAAGCTAGCAAACAAGATATCTAACTCTCTAGCTTGCTGACTTCACTAGCTAGCTGAATAGTTAGCTGACTTGATAGCTGACTTAACTAACTAGCTGGCTAGATAGGTGACTTAACTAGCTGACTAACTACTTTGCTGGATAGCTGGCAGGCAGCTGACATAATGAGCTAGTTAACTGGTTGTTTACATGGCTAACCAGCTCCGCTTAACTAGCTAGTGTGCTGACCAAGTGGCTAGCCAACCGGCTAAAATAGCCATCTGGATGGCTGACAATCAGATAGCCAGCTGGATTAACTATCCAGTCACCCTGCTAGTCAGCCAGGTAATCAGCTGGCATAACTATCGGGCCACCTACATAACCAGTCAGTGGAACTTGCCAGCCACCTAGCTAGTCTGCCGGCTAACTAGCTGACTTAACTAGATAGCCATCCAGCTAACCAGCTGGCTTAGCAAACTAACCACCTAGGTAGCCAGCCAGCTAGCCAGCCATCTAGCCAGCTCACTTAACTCACTGAACTAACTAGCTAGCCGTCCAGTTAGCCAGCTGACTTTATTACCTAGCTACTTGCCTAGCCAATTGGCTAGCCAGCTGACCTAAACACCTAACTTAACAAACTAGCCGGCTGATTTAACTAGCAAGCTACCTAGCTAGCCATTTGGCTAGCAACTTGATTTAACTAGCGTACTTAACCAGATAGCCAGCTGGTTAGCCAGCTAACTCAATTAGCTGACAAAACTAGATAGCCAGCTGTGTAGCCAGCTGACTTAACTAGCAGACATCACTAGCTAGAAAGGTGGCTAAACAGCTGACTTAAATAGCTAGCTACCTACATAACCCGCTGGCTTGCCAGCTGACTTAACTACCAAACTAACTAGCTAAACAGCTGGCTAGCGAGCAGACTTAAATAGATTAATTAACTCACTAGGCAGCTGGCTAGCCAGCTGACTTAACAAGGTAGCTAACCAGCAAGGCAGCTGGCTAGCCAGCTGATTTAACCAGATAACTTAACTAGCAAGCTCCCCAGCTATCCAGCTGATGTTACTAGCTGAAATAACTAGCTAGCTACCTAGCTAGTTAACTACCAACTAGGCAAAATAACTAGATTACTTAACTAGCTAGAAAGCTGATATAACTATGTGACTTCACTAGCTATCTTCCTAGTTAGCAAGCTGACTTAACTAGCTGAAATAACTAGCTAGTTAGTTGTGTAACCATCTGGCTTAACTAGCTTTTTAACTAGCTAGCAAACTGGCTAGCAAACTGACTTAATGAGGTGACTTAAATAGCTAGCCAGCTGGTTAGCCAGCTTACTTAACTAGTTGATTCATGAGCAGGCAGCTGGCCAGCCAAGTGATTATGCTACCTGAATTAACAAGATATTCAGGCAGCAAGCCAGTTGACTTAACTAGCTCTTTACCTCTCTAGCCACCTGGATAGCCGGTTGATTTAACTAGCTGACATAATTAGCTAGCCAGCTGGCTAGCCAACTGACTTAACTAGGTCACTACCTAGCCAGCTGGTTTGCTAACCAGCTGACATAACTAGCTCTCTTAACTAGCTGGCGTCATTTCTAACCAGGTGAATTAACTTGCTTGCTACATACCTAGCCAATTGGCTATTCAACTGAATTAACTAGGTGACATATCTAGCTAGCCAGCCCTCTAGCCAGTTGACTTAACTAGCAAACTACGTAGCTAGCCAGCTGCCTTCACAGCTGACTTAACTAGGTGACTTAACTAGCAAGCCATTTGCCTAGACAGCTGACATAACTAGTTAGCTACCTAGATAGCAAGCTGACTAGCCAACGGTCTTAACTAGCTGACTTAACTAGCTAGCAAGCTGGCTAGCCAGCTGATTTAATTGCCTTACTACCTAGCTAACCAGTTGATGTAACTAGCTGAAATAACTAGTGAGTCAGCTGGCTACCTATCTGATGTAACAAGTTTTTAACTAGCTGGCCAGGTGGTTAGACAACTGACTTCACCAGATGACTTAACTAGCTTAACTGACTTAATTTCCTAGCAACCTAGCTAGCCAGCAGCCCAGCCAGCTAACTTAACCAGCTGACTTAACGAAGCTAGCCAGCTGGCTAGCCAGCTGATTTAACTAGCTAGGTATGCTGCTAGGTAAATGGCTAGTCAGCTGACTTAACTAACTGACTTAACTAGCTGGCTAGCCAGCTGACTTAACTAGTTGGATAACTAGCTTGCCAGCTGTGAAATCAGCTGAATTAACTAGCTGGTGTAAATAGCTAGCCAGTTGGCTAGCCAGCTGATTTAACTAACTTGCTACTTAGCTAGCCAGCTGACTAGCCAACTGACAGAACTAGTTGATTTAATCTGCCAGCCAACTGGATAGCCAGCTGACTCAACCAGCTGAAATAACTTATTAAACTGTTGGCTTGCCAGCTGACAAAATTAGCTCTCTACCTAGGTTGCTAGCTGGCTAGCCAGCTGACTTACCTAGATGAGTTAATTTTTTGCCAGCTGGCTAGCCAACTTTCTTAAGTAGCTCACTACCTAGCTAGCCAGCTGGCCAGCCAGCTGACCTAATTAGCTGACTTAAATAGCTGGCCTGCTTGCTAGTCAGCTGAATTAACTAGCTTGCTATATAGCTAGCCAGTTTTCTAACCAGTTGACTAACTAGGTGACTTAATAGCCTTCTGTCTAGCTAGCTGAGTTAATTAGCAAACTACCTAGGTAGCCAGCTGGTTAGCCAGCTGACTTAATTAGGTGGTTTATCCAGCTAGCCAGCGGGATAGACAGATGTGTTAACTATGTAGTAGCTTAACTAGTCAGCTGCCTAGTCAGCTGACTTACTAGGTGACTTTACCTAGCCTTCTGGCTAGCAGGCCAACTTAACTGCCTAGGTTCCATAGCTAGCCAG
>NW_007152403.1:0-853 GCF_000164805.1 Carlito syrichta | reverse complement strand
CGCTAGCCAGCTGACTAGCCAACTGACAGAACTAGTTGATTTAATCTGCCAGCCAACTGGATAGCCAGCTGACTCAACCAGCTGAAATAACTTATTAAACTGTTGGCTTGCCAGCTGACAAAATTAGCTCTCTACCTAGGTTGCTAGCTGGCTAGCCAGCTGACTTACCTAGATGAGTTAATTTTTTGCCAGCTGGCTAGCCAACTTTCTTAAGTAGCTCACTACCTAGCTAGCCAGCTGGCCAGCCAGCTGACCTAATTAGCTGACTTAAATAGCTGGCCTGCTTGCTAGTCAGCTGAATTAACTAGCTTGCTATATAGCTAGCCAGTTTTCTAACCAGTTGACTAACTAGGTGACTTAATAGCCTTCTGTCTAGCTAGCTGAGTTAATTAGCAAACTACCTAGGTAGCCAGCTGGTTAGCCAGCTGACTTAATTAGGTGGTTTATCCAGCTAGCCAGCGGGATAGACAGATGTGTTAACTATGTAGTAGCTTAACTAGTCAGCTGCCTAGTCAGCTGACTTACTAGGTGACTTTACCTAGCCTGCTGGCTAGCAGGCCAACTTAACTGCCTAGGTTCCATAGCTAGCCAGCTGGATAGCCAGCTGACTTAACTAGCTAGCTACCCATGTATCCCACTGGCTTCCCAGTTGTCTTATCTATCTAGGTACCTATGTAACCAGCTGGCTAGTGAGCTGACTTAACTAAGTTACTTAACTAGCTATTTAACTGGCTAGCCAGCTGACTTAACTAGGTAGTGACCCAGCGGGGCAGCTGGCTATCCAGCTGACTTAATTCGCTGACTTATCTAGCTAGGAAGCTGAGTTATCTAGCTGACTTAAGCAGCTAGGTAC
>NW_007152402.1:0-383 GCF_000164805.1 Carlito syrichta | reverse complement strand
TTAAAACCTAGCAATCTACCTAGCTATCTAGATAGCTAGTCAACTTAACTAGCTGACTTAACTAGCTAGCTAGCTGGCATAACTAGCTGACTTAACCAGCTACCTTGCTAGTCAGCTGACTTAACTACCTGATAACTAGCTACCCATCTGTCTAGCCATCTGATTTAACTAGTTTTTTAATTCGCTAGCAAGCTGGCTAGCCAACTGACTTAACTAGGCAACTTAACTATCTAGATAGCTGGCTAGCCAACTGACTTAAATAGATAGCTACCATGATAGGCCATGATAGGCAGCTGACCAGCCAGTTGACTTAACTAAATGACTTAAATCTCTAACCAGCGGACTTACCTAGCTGACTTAACTAGCTAGCTACCTAGCTAGCC
>NW_007152401.1:0-654 GCF_000164805.1 Carlito syrichta | reverse complement strand
AGTATAAGCCGGGCTTGGTGGCTCAGCCAGTAATCCCGCGCCTTTGGGAGGCTGAGGTGAGTGGATTGCCTGAGCCCGCGGGTTCGAGACCCGCCTGGGCAGCGAGACCTCATCTCTATAATAAGTCAAAAAATCAGCCGGGCACGGTAGCGCACGCCTGTAGTTCCGGCTACTCGGAAGGCTGAGGCGGGAGGATCGTCGGAGCCCAGCAGTTCGAAGCTGCGGTGGCCGGGAGCGGCCACTGTACTCCAGTCTGGGCGACAGAGTGAGACTCCAACTCAAAAAAAAAAAAGTCTAAAGATATTCTGAGACCAAAGAGTTTGAGACGTATTGAAATAGAAGATTCTATCAGTATTTCATAGAAAATATTTTCTCTAAAATTTAAGATAAAGAAAAAGGCACTGAACAATTAAATTACAAAGACTAAGTAAACTCTGCTTGTAACTTGATTGTCATAGGACAGGCTTTAAATTAAGTGATAGGATTAGAGGTGAATGTCAGAAACCTCACTCACCTTCATCCTCACTCCTCCCTCTATAAACCATTTGCAGGAAGTAAGGAAGAGCAAAACTGACTTGGAAGAGTGTAACCTGTTTTCTGTTACCCCTTCTGGTAATGAACTGTACAAATGTAAAAAGCTCAAAATAGTAAGAC
>NW_007152400.1:0-681 GCF_000164805.1 Carlito syrichta | reverse complement strand
TACCATGGGGAATCCGTGGAGGAGGAACCGGAATGTACCAGGCTGAGAAGTTGGGGGGAACGGTCAGCTTGGGGACCAGCACTGGGCGTTCTGAACCATAGGGAGGAAGCCAGAGGGGGCGAGAGGGACGTCCAGATTCGGCGTTAGGCCAAACTATTTGAAGGTCTTCGGGGGCAGGGTCTGGGCTGTACCATGTCAAGAAGCCAGAGAGGAGGCCCTTAGATCACTGGGCTGAACCACAAGGAGGCAGTATGGAGGGAAAGGGTGGTACCTTGTAGATTCTCTGTAAGGGGGCGGATTGTGGAACAGGTTCGTGCTACAGGGTAACAGGGAGAGAATCCTGACGGAACCATTTGGGAAATGCACCGTATAGGAGGCACGGACCAGTAGGTAATTGTACTAGATGGAAGCCAGGAGGCTCGGGTCATGTACCAAGTTGCAAAGCAATGTAGACAGACAAACCATGGACCAGAGAGGGTCTAGGGCAGGGAGGTGGGATGTACCAAGTGGACAGGCAGGAAGAAGGGAGAAAGGCAGGGAGAAGGGAGAAAGGCAGTGAGCACTCAGGTTAGACCACACAGAAGCAGCAGAGTGGCTGGGACTGACTTGCGTTGAGACACCCTGGGGAGACACTTAAGCGGGTTAGACCAAGACATGGAGGGGGCACACACTGGACCATAC
>NW_007152399.1:0-9414 GCF_000164805.1 Carlito syrichta | reverse complement strand
ATATTGTCTTATTTTACATTTACTTTTAATTTAAGTTTAAATAATTCTTTAAAATTTAATGTAATTTTGGTAATAAAACTAGGATCAAGAAAAAGAAATTAGGTTATGGTATCAAAGTTCCCCTCACCCTACATTTTTCAGTTGTACCCTGAGAATTGTACATAGTAAATAACAATTCCCTAGCTACATTTTATAAAGAAACCAGGCAAAGGTCAGTTAGAAAAAGCCCAAAGAGTAGAAATAAATGACTTCAGTTGCAAGTGGAATAAAAGGACCAGAGTGAGCAATATGGCCGGCCCCTTCCCCATTCTTCAGGCTGAAGGTACATAAACAGAGGCTGTGGACCAACAGTCAAGAAAGCTGTACAAATGCGTAGCTTCCATGGCTGGAATGAAAGTCAGTCTTGAAGAGGTCTAAGTACATCATAAGTAAAAACATGCAAAACCTAAAGCATAAGCTGTCTCTGAGAGAAAGAAAATCTTCTTGGTCATTTAAGACCTTGTGGGCCAGCATGAGGACTTGGGTTTTTGCTCTTCATGAGTTAATATGGAAGGGTTCTAAGCTAAGCAGAGATACAATTAATTTATATTTTGAAAGGGTCACTCTGATTACTGTTTTGAAAACAGGTTGTAGGAGCACAAAGAGGGAGACCAGTCAGGAGGTACAGCATATGTCCGGGAAGAGCCAACTGGGATGGGAGTGGATGCTGTAGGGGGAGCTGACAGGATGACCTGCAGACTAGTTCTGTTGTGAGAGCTGAGAGAACATAGGTTTTAGACCTGAGCAACTTTAAGTGCACAGCTGTAACCAACCAAGATAAGAAAGACTAAAGTTGGCACAGGTTTTAAGGAAAAGGGGTTCCATTTTAGATGTGTTACTTTGAGATGACCATTAGATATCCAAGTAGGTATGTAAATATGAGGCTGTGTGGAGCTTTCAGAAAATACACATGCCAGGGCCCCACTGCAGGGGATTCTCAGTCACCAGTCTGAGGTGGGCTTTGGTAATTTTCTGCTTGGGGTCCAAGATGATTTTGTTGTGATGCCAAGACTCTGAGTCACCACTCTAACCCATGATAAATCACTGTAGATCTTAAGAGGGGAATAATGATCAGACTGGGGTTTTGGTAAAATCTCTTTTGCTTACAATGTTGAAGAAAAACTGTAGGGAGGCCAAAGGCACACAAACTAGATAGGAAAATTATCAAAATATTATGGTCAACAGGCGAGAAACTGAATTGCAAGTCTGCACAAATACAAAGTGGAAGGCTGCTCTGAGAGAGATTTTGAAGGTAAAATGAAAGAACAGGATGTGTGTAGAGCTATGTTCACAGAGAGGGCACAGGCTAACTCTGACTTAGAAGCCAGGTAAAAGGAGATGACACCAACCAGATAACAAACACAAGAGGAAGAAGAGGGTATGTGTGCACCCAAAGAGAAAGGGACAGAAGAAAAAAAGACCATAAGTCGGTTTCAAAGATACAACAAGCATAAGGTATCCATAGGCAGAGCTGATAGCCACAGCAACCGTCCACACTACCCATGGGAATTTAGCAAAGGCAGTAGGCTCATCCCACATTGGTGGATGGAATCACCTGATGAGAAGTTGCTGTGTTCAATATGACCAAAGAACCCTAAAACCTGACAACACAGAAATATGTCTAGCAGTGTATTCATCTCAACACAATTCTATTACAGCAAAAGAATTGGGGGGTACACTTTCCCTTCATTTGTTAAGGAAATTCTACAGATGAGTGTTCAAATTGCCAGTGAGTAACAATTATTAATTTAGAATATGTTAAAAGCAAGTATCTGCCAAAGAACTCTAGTTAGATTGCCAAAGTGCAAACACTGACTCGACTGGTCTACCAGTTATGTATCTAGTTCACTATCCTCTGTGATCCTCAGTCTGTTCAGCTATAAAATGAAGACAATGATGCCAACTTCACAAGATCTTGTAAACATTGAATGAGAAGATCCATAAAAAGTGCTTAGTGCAATGTCTAGCACATAGTAAACAATGAATGTCAGTTGTCATCACCAGATCCATTTTCATCACAATTACCACCAGCAACATCATTAAATTATTGCTTGGTTATTTTAAAGATCACATGAGACAATATATATGAAAGCACTTTATTAAATACAAATCATTATACAAATGTTAGCACTCAGAAGAAATTAATACTTGATTTTATTAGGACTAATGTCACAAATTAACCCATTGTTAGGATATATTTGCTCAAAGGGAGTGCATCTTACTGCATTTAAAGGCCTTTACAGGGAAAGCAAACAATACCTAATTACTCCTAAAAGCTATTTCTCCTTAAGCACAGAAGTTAAAATTCATCTTAACCAAGGAAGTTTTTGTTTTTTGCTTTTTTTCCTAGTCAGAGTCTCACTCTGTCACCCAGGCTGGAGTGCAGTGGCATGATCACAGCTACTGCAGCCTTGACATCCTGGTCTGAAACTATCCTTCTGCCTCAGCCTCCCAAGTAGCTGGGACTACAGGCATGCACCACCATACAGCTTATTTTTTGATTTAGTAGAGACAAGGTCTTGCCACTTTGCCCAGTCTGGTCTTGAACTCCTAGGTTCAGATAAACCTCTCGTCTAAGCCTTCCAAAGTGCTAGGCTTACAGGCGTGAGCCACTACACCCAGCCAAGAAGAATAAGTGTCACCAAGAGGTTTTCTCCCCACTTCTACCCCCAGAATACCTTTTAAATCTCATTCATTTTACTCAATCCTACAGTCATTATTCCAAGAGAGGGCACCAATGTTCAAGGCAGTTTAATAGTATGGAAACTGACCAAACTCACTGAGTGTGAGAGTCTGCATTTGACTCCGAGACACTGACTTCCAATAAGTAATAGAACTTTTCACACTTCTAGGGATTCACACTTCTCTGGGAGCATGATCCAGATGATGCAGGTTTTCATTTTGTTTGGGGGTTTTGTAGTAGATTTTTTGTCCCTGTACTAAGTTGCAGCTCTTCTGGGTCAGATCTCAAATGAAAATGTCATGTCTGCAATGCTATCAAGTCAAGTTAAATAAGTCCATACAATAGCAATCTGAAATGGATAATTGCAAAGTAATTATTAATAATGCCCAGCTTGATAAATAAGTAAAAAGAACGTAAAAACACTTATATGTTCATTACTTGTACAGAAGCATCTTTGTGCAATGTGGGATCCAAGAGTCCCAATTCCATCATACACAAAGGGAACAGTGAATCACTTGCAGTGTGACTAACTCATTTTCCCAGGATGCTCCTAAGATGTCATGGGACATTCTCTTGCACTCACATTTTTGTCAGTTTGAATTAGCGTCAGTATATATTCACGGGGTATCAGAAGCTGGGCACTGAAAAAAGGTATGAAGTAGCCGGCAGAAAATGGCCCAGGAATGGTCAGTGAGGGAACGTATGACCTTCAATCAACTTATCTGGCAATGGGTACTTCAAGAAGAAGACAATCCTTACGTGGATAAGAACTATAATTTTAATATTATAAAAAGACTGTTAATCAGTTGGGATCAAAGAGTTAGCATACCCATACCACCAATCCTGAGAATCCCTACTTCCTGTTTAGCATACAGATAAAAGTTGCCCCTAAAGCCAGTCAGGACAGCCTTCCTCTACTTTGCAAACAGTGGCCAAAGAGTTAGAAGATATATCCAAATTCAAGGTGAGATTTTTGTTGTGTATTTTGGGGTTTTAAATATTATCAATTTCTCCTAGAAGTTTCAACTGGGAACTTTCATTCTTTTCAAATTTTCTTGAGAATAACCATTAGGGCTAAACAAGTAAAAATTAGTGTACTACACATTGGCATCCTATCCCTAAACTAAACATTGCAACTACTCAAAAGTATACTTATAAATACAAATTTAGTTTGATCCCAGGGAGTTAACAAATACAATGATCTAACCAGAGGATATTAGGTAAGTTCTGCTCTCCCATTGCTCCCTCTCCCTTTTCTCTTCTAACTCTTCCATTGTCTGGGGTACAAGAGGCAGTACAATACTGTGGTTATAGATTGTCCAGTTTTTACTGTCTCTATTAGTGCTTACTGCCCTCTCTTCACATTCTAAGATACTTATTCCACTGCTGTACCACAGACCTGGCTGTGTTCTTTGTGGTGTGCTCAAAACCACGCATCTGTTTTGCAGTGTCCCTCTTATGCTGACACACCCACTGATGACATGGTGGTATTGTCTTATCTCACCTTGTCAACAACTTCCACTTTCTGACACTCTAGGCCATTTCTACTACAACAGACTGACCACATATCATCTCTCTTTACTGAGTTTCCCCTACACTGGAATCTGCTGTATGTGATATTCAGGGAATGTCTTGGATTTGCTTAATAAATTTTGTGTGTAATTTTAAAGAGAAATAATTAGCACTGGCAAGAGTACAGCAGTAAGATCATCCTCTCAGGAAATAAAAATCCTATCTTTGTTGTTTCCTGCTTTCATCTCTTCAAAATATCCCAGCTCATCTGGAGACAAATCAAAAAGGCCATCCTCATCTGGGCTATGGGATTAACAGCAGACTTTTTCACTCTCTATTGTCCATTATGACTGAAGTGGCAATAGCATCCACCAACATTTTCATCTTAACATATTTTATAAACAATTCTAGAATATTTGCTGTGTTTTGAGCTCTAAGCACTTTATATTAACTCACTTAATCCCCTTAACCCTATGACAGGTACTATCATTACTCCCCTTAGGAGGAAACCGAGGCATAAACAGGTGAGGTTACTTTGCCAAGGTCACACTCTTAGTAAGTGGTAAAGCTGACACTGAACCTCAGGTCAGGCAGTTGTAGTTTCAGAGTTTAGGCTCTTAACTAACATGCTGTGTGGCCTTTCTTCTATGCTATGTTACTGTAGACTATACTTCACGCATAACATACTTCAGGTATATACGGGAACAAACATTTCCACTGTTTAAGGGACACCCATATCACTTAATGTGTTTAGTATGGTTGCATAATCAAGTATACACAATCAAATCTGCACAAATCCTCTCTCCAATTGCATATTAGAGTACTTACTCCCAAGTGCTAAGGGCACATCCCTTCCCTTGCGGAATTTTACCTTCTAGTAAAAGAAAATGAAGCAAATTAAGGGTCCTCCCTCCATTCCTCCCTTTTCCCCTTCTACAAATATTTGCTAAATATCTGTTATGAATTATACATGATTCCAGGCAAATATTGGGTGTTCATTTAAGCATCAACATTGAGGTGACTTTCAGACAGTAATACTGAAAAATGCCCTGGAGATTAAATACAGCTGGGTAAGGAAGAGAGAAGAGTGGGGATTGCTATTTTATTCATGACACTGAGAAGATGCCATCTGAGGAGAAAGCTGAAGGAAATAAGGGACAAGGACATGCAAAATATCTTCTGAAAGAGTATGTCAAACAAATGTAAAAGCCTGGGCAGAAAGGACTATGTTTTGGCAAACTCAAGGGACAGCATGGAAAAGTCTTTATAGCTGGAGAGGAGTGAGGAAGGGGAAGACACAGTTCCATTCATGGCCTGTATTCATGTATAGTTCCAAAGTAATCACTTAGAAGCTTCAAATTCAACTGCCAATTCAATACCTGGTCGGAAAAGGTAAAACCACTTACAAAAGGCTTTCAGGCACACCTTGGCTTCTAAGGCTAGTGGGCTGTTTTTCAGTTTCTCTTCTACTTCTGCAGAACCTCTACCTCTCTCTCTCATCAACTAAGCACCAAGATGCCATTTATCACTTAATTCACCCCACAGCACAGAGACCCATGGTATATTCTCCCAACATTCTTTCCAGAGGACTGGTCTATGACTTTTCCAAGGCTGGATCCTTATATTTTTTCTATTTTTTGAAAAGCAGGAATTATTGAGAGGACAGTAAAACTCCCAGAGTGGAAGGGGACCCAAGGGGGTTACCCTGAATCCCTTATCTTAATCACATTTCTATCACAGTGCCTAGGACAATGGATGACATTTAACACATGCTCAATACAGTTGTACTAAATCAAACTGAAAGAAACTTAAAGGAAAAGTCCATCAACTTGAGTAAAAGATACTTGAACGTGATCATTAATTAAAACGATTCCTGTTCAATCCTAGTGGTTCACACCTGTAATTCCAGCACTTTGAGAGACCGAGGCAGGTGGATTGCTTGAATCTAGGAGTTCGAGACCAACTTAGGCAACATAGCAAAATCTCGTATTTACAAAAAAATTAAAATATTAGCCAGGCATGGTGGTGCACACCTGTAGTCCCAGCTACTCAGGAGTCTGAGGATGAAGTATTACCTGAGCCCAGAAGGTCAAGGCTGCCATGAGCCAAAAGCATCATAAGATCTTGTCTTAAAACAAAAACAAACAAAAAAAGCCTCCTCTAATGAACTGTATAAAAAGCTGAAAGTTTCAGCTGAGTTTTATTGTAAGCATTTTCCTCATTATGGAATCTAGAAACTCTTGCCAGTGGAATACACTTGTCAATGAGCTCTTTGTAAACTTTTTTCCTTCCGCAGTTCATTTATTATATTTTGAAACAGTTACCTAATTTTAGGGAGCAAAATGTCATCTTAGTTTGCCCTTTGACTTCACACAATTACCTTCCAAAATAAAACTACCTGCAATGGTAGAGAAGTAAGCATTGTGTTCTTTAATGTAAATTAGATCTGTTATCTGTTATCTAACTCTGCTTTAAAGCATTTTGGTATTTTAAAACTGAAATTACGGAACTTTGGAGGTAAAAAGAGTTTAATGACAGGAGCTGGGTAGATTCAGATATTAGACACAAGGCAGGACAATCTGCTCTGCAAATATGCTGAGGATTAAAGTGATCTAGTAGACAACAAATTTAGTGAATGCTGCCCCTCCAAAAGGAGAAAAAAGGGAAAGAAAGAATAGTCTTTAAAATGAAATTGTAAGCAAAGACACTGCATTTTCCAGTTTTCTAAAATGATAAGTTCTTTACATTTATCATCTCATTTTAACAACTATCAGAAACTCCTAACATAGTTTCCTCAAGTAAATGGTAAAAAGGCACCCCTCTGGATAGATTAATTACCAAAAAAGACATCCCCTGCAAGGAGTCACAGCTGAGTAAGCAGAATTCAGGGTATGTGTCTACTTCTTACGTCAAAGACCCTTGACATGGTTCAGATAAATTATGGAATAATCAGGACAATAACCTAACTCTATGGCACATGGCCTCCAGAAATCAAACTGCAGAACTTCCAAGCAATAGATCACCGAGCAATTCAGAGTTCATGTGAAAACAACTGATGCCCAGAGATGGGACTCCTGACTCCAAATCCAACACCCCAAGTGCAACACAAGTACACCACTGTCTAGAGCAGAGATGACAATGTATATAACTTGAAAAAAACCTGCCTTCCTGAGGGAAGTTTCAGTCGTCACAAATACTTTGTCAAATTTTTCAAGTAGTACCCCACATCTTTAAAATAAAAATGAGGGAAAAAAATGAAGCAAACTAAAAACAACATAGCAAGTCTAGTCAATGGAAAGGGGAGCACTTCCAGAGGCCCATAAAACTGATAAAGGAGAGGATGAAGTAAGAGGTAGCTCAAACTGGTTTGGAGATACAAAAACGATCCTATAAAGTCTTCCTATAGGCTGGGCGTGGTGGCTCAAGCCTGTAATCCCAGAACTTTGGGAGGCCGAGGTGAGTGGATTGCCTCAGCCCAGGGGTTCAAGACCAGCCTGGGAAACTTGGTGAGACAACGTCTCTACAATGTATTTTTTAAAATAGCCAGATGTGGTAGCATGCACCTGTAATTCTGGCTATTTGGAAGGCTGAGGCAGAAGGATCACCTGAGCCCAGCAGGTCAATGCTGGGAAGGCTATGAGCATGCCACTGCACTCCAACCTGGGTGACAGAGTGAGACTCTGACTCAAAAAATTTTTAAAAAGTCTTCCTATAAAGGAGAGGATAAGACCAGAAAGAGCCAGAGATGCTACTGAATAGAAAGAAAAACGTCCTTCCCCGCTCTACTCCTCCCACCAACATCACCAGAAGGATGAGAAAAAGTACTTAATGTTTTGGAAAACTATATAAATAACTATGATATATATTAGTGAATTAGATATCATATTTCATTAATGTCTAGACACATATTTTTCACATTTCAAAGTCTTTGTTATTAGGATGGTTTTTCATGCAGCAACCAGTATAAGCCTTGTCAGTCAGGTGGTCATCAGGCGTTTACTGCCTGTGCTCAAAGGAAAATTAAATTGTTGGTTTAGTCCTTATTTAATTGATGCTTGCAATGTCTTCAAAAAGATTAAGCTATGAGTTGATACTGAGACAAAAATATTATGTATATAGGAGAGCATCAAGAAAAAGTAACCAAAATAATTCCTATTTTTATGTACAAATCTATAAGTTTAAAAACAACTATTAGAAATCCCAAGTGATAAAAAGCATTGTGCCATAGTTAATTAATGGCTTATTATTTTCTGGTGGTACATTAAAACAATGCTTTATCTCCCAATCAATAGCATCTTACATTCCAAAAATTCTATGTGTGTTTTACTATACTGTCATCCCTCCTTATTTATTAGAAATTGATTCTTAAGTCTCTGATACAAGCTGGTATCATATTTAAATATAACCTATCTATACTCCATATACTTTAAATCTTCTCTAGATTACTTATAATACCTAATACCATATAAATGCTATCTTAATAGGAGTTATACTATATTGTTTAGGGAATAATGACAAGATTTTTAAAAGTCTTATACATATCCAGTACAGATGCAACCTTTCTTTTAAATATGTTTGATTCATAATTGGTTGAATCTGTCAACGTGGAACTCATGGATATTAAGGTCCAGTCGTATTCAGTTGCCATAAAATTGGAAACACTAAAATTTTTAAATAAGATTATACTGTTTCTTTATTCATTTTTAGCTCATGACAGTCAAAAATTAACACAGTTTTTTTTGTTGTCTGTTCCCTATGTTTGGAACAAGACAAGTTATTTTGAAATTCGGCTTTTTTTACATTTAATTCTAGAGGTTTATGGCCAAGTCCTCAAATGTCACCATTCAAAAATCACAGGAATCCTCTACAACCAATATTTAAAAAAATACTATTATTCAGTGTATCTAAACATTAATGGTATTTTGAAAGCATTGCAATTGTCATTAGTTAGATTATTATTATGTTTTTGCTTCTTCATTTCAGAAAACAATCATACAAATTCAAAAAAAATGATGCCATAAGATTATGGGTAATTAATCCACATGAGTAAAATTACAGCGTTTGTGTGAATTAGTTAAGACTAAGACTAGTATTTTCTTTTTCTTTTTTGAGTTGGAGTCTCACTCTGTCACCCAGACTGGAGTGCAGTGGCCACTACTGGCCACTACAGCCTTGACCTG
>NW_007152398.1:0-4016 GCF_000164805.1 Carlito syrichta | reverse complement strand
CATGACATGATTGTTTACCTTGAAAACCCAAGAGAATGTGTCAAAAACCTACTTAAACTGATAAAGGTCATCGGCAATGTCTCAGGATATAAAATAAATGTGCAAAAGACAATCGCACTTCTTTACACCAATAATAAACAAACATAAACCCAAATAAGAAGCACAATTCCATTCAAAATAGTCCTAAAACAATGAAATACCTTGGCATCTTCCTAATCAGAGACGTGAAAGACTTTTACAAAGAAAACTACAAAACTCTGTTTAAAGAAATCAAAGATGACAAAAAATAGGGGACATATATCCCATGCTCGTGGATTGGAAGAATCAACATTGTGAAGATGTCCATTTTACCTAAGGCAATCTACAGATTCAATGCAATACCTATCAAATTACCAGCAACATTCTTCTCGGACCTAGAAAAAACAACACAGGAATTCATATGGAAACACAAACGACCAAGAATAGCCAGAACAATCAGCAAAAACAAAAAACAAACCAAAAAAAAACACAAGAAAACAAAGTATGTGGTATCACATTAACAGACTTCAAACTTTACTATAAAGTTACAATCATCAAAACAGCTTGGTATTGGTATAGGAACAGGCATATAGATCAATAGAATAGAATTGAGATCCCAGAAGCAAAACCTCAATTTCTCAACCAACTCATGTTTGACAAAGCCTCCACCACCTATCTCTGGGGAAAGGAGAACCTATTCAATAAATGGTGCTGGGAAAACTGACTGACCACATGCAGAAGATTGAAAGAGGATCCATATCAGATCCCCATACACAAAAATTAACTCCAAATGGATCAGAGACCTAAATGTAAAACCTCAAACCATAAGAACCTTAGAAAATGAAGGACATACCCTCATGGAAATTGGAACTGGCATCCAATTCCTGAACACAACTCGAAACCCACAGGCCACAAGGGATAAGATAGACAAATGGGACCTCATTAAACTGACAAGCTTCTGCATAGCCAAAGAAACCATCAAGAGATCAGGGAGACAGCCTGCAGAGTGGGAAAAAGTATTTGCCAATTCCAGGTCTGACAAAGGCTTAACATCTTGCATCTACAGGGAACTCAAATGTGCTGAAAAGAAAAAAACAACCCCATGATAAAATGGGCAAAAGATATGAACAGACACTTCACAAAGGAAGACATCCTAGCAGTCACCAGACACAAGAAGAAATGCTCAACCTCACTAATCATCAGGGAGATGCAAATCAAAACCACACAGAGATACCACCTAACTCCAGTCAGAATGGCAATTATCAATAACTCAGATAATAATAGTTGTAGGAGAGGATGTGGTGAAAAGGGTACACTCCTACACTGTTGGTGGGAGTGTAAACTAGTGCAACCTCTGTGGAAAGCACTGTGGCGATTCCTAAAAGTTCTAAACATCAACCTCCCATATGACCCTGCAATTCCCCTACTGGGAATATATCCTGAAAAACTCAAATCACTCTATAAAAAAGATACCTGCACACGAATGTTTATTGCAGCATTGTTCACAATAGCAAGAACCTGGAACCAACCATGGTGTCCATCAAAAGAGGACTGGATAAAAAAATGTGGTACATATACATGATGGAATACTATGCAGCCATAAAAAAGAACAAAATCATGAATTTTGCAGCAACCTGGATGGAGCTAGATTCTATAATACTATGTGACCTCTCACAGAAACAAAGATCTGAGTATCACATATTCTCACTCATATAGTGGACCTTGATCATGCAATGCACTGCCATAAGAAAATGACTGACAACGGTGGGAAATTATGGGGGGGGATGGGACTAATGGTAGTAAACATCTGTCTCGGGACGAGAAGACACCTTTTATCAACGCGGGGGTCTGAATGAAGCATATTTGTTTACCTGACCCTTAACTGTACCCCACAATATCAAAATAAAAAATATTGATTAAAAAAAATTCTCCAGCCGGGCTTGGTGGCTCAGCCTGTAATCCCGTGCCTTTGGGAGGCTGAGGTGAATGAATTGCCTGAGTCCGCGGGTTCGAGACCCGCCTGGGCAGCGAGACCTCATCTCTACAATAAATCAAAAAATCAACCGGGCGTGGTAGCGCATGCCTGTAATTCCGGCTACTCGGAAGGTTGAGGTGGAAGGATCTCCGTTGCCCAGCAGGTCGAGGCTGCGGTGGCCGGGAGCGGCCACTGCACTCTAGTCTGGGTGACCGAGTGAGACTCCAACTCAAAAAAAAAAAAAAATTCTCCTTCAACTATAGCTAAATCATCTAGATAGTCTTAGTTTCACATTCTGAATTCCTATCCTTGGAACTGGAGCTGATAAAATAAAACCCAAACATTTTTAAATCAATTATCACAAGTCCTACCAAAGAGTCTTTACCCCAGCCACTTAAAATAAAAAGAAGTACAAGCCAAGTTGCAATAATAGCAAAGGTGTGAAATCTCCCCTTCCTTTTACCCAGGAGAGGTGTTAAAAGTCCTGTCCTATTGGGGATCTGTCTGGCATTTGGTCCTGCCAAAAGAGATGCTAAATTCCTGCAACTTGCTGCAATGTCACCAGCTCCAAGTCACCCAAGAGATGACGTTTCTGTACCTTGTCACAGTGTTGTCACATGCTAGTCACTTCACAGCAACCAAAATACTTGCAGAAGTAACTCCCATTGATATCATTAAAAGGAGGGGCATACCTCATCAACAAGGGTATATGCATAATAACTTGTATACTGAATTGTACCCCACATCTTTAAAATGAAAATAATAATAAAATTTTTAAAATGTTAAAAAATAAAAATAAAATAAAAGATTTGCCAGAGTTTCAGGGAAAAGTTTATTATTACAAATGAGGCTACCACAACCTGCTCTCTCTTCTTACAATTACAGATGGTGCTATATACTAAACAAACACATACATACACATACCGCTACCCATGTACAAAGATCCTAATACTCTGGTAAGACCTGGAAAGCACTATGAATTTAATAGAGAAAAAAAGTGAGACTCAGAGAGGTTAAATAACTTCCATAGGCACAAAGCTACTTACATACAAAGGTGAAATTAAATTACATCTACTGTCGTCAATAATATTATTGCCAATTATCTACACTTCACAGTAAACTATCTAGTGCCCTAATATAGACTTTAAATAAAATGGAGAGAAAGACAAAAAGGCTTAGAAAAAAATCATGGGTTTGCTGACTCAAACAGACCAAGGTCCAGGTCTCAACTCCACCAAATTATGTCAACTTTCTCAGACTCAGTTTCCTCATCTGTAAATAATAAGAATCATAACATCTGCCTTAAAGGGCTACTGTGAGAATTAGATAAAACTAGTAACTCAAAAGTAGTTATTAGTACTAAAATATATAAGATTTTAATGGTTTCTGCTTCCCAGAATTTTTGGTTGTACAAAATAGAAATAGAAAAGGAAGTTCCCCACAACTCTCCAGAATAGATTCAGGGACCATCTATTAGTGCCTAAGACATACAACTTTATTATCTAGGTAAAATGCTACAAAGAAATTTGTAGTGTTTGAGGAAAGCATTTAATAAATAACTTAGAGACCAAGATGGCTTTGTTCAATACCTGTCTGTAATATAGATATGAAAAAGAGGAAACCAAAGTCCAAGTCAGAGTATCAATAATACACAGTACTTCAGTGTGCCAGGACATACACAAGTTCAACATCACCCTTTTAGTCAAGTCTTTGTACAAACAAGGGGACACGAGTCATTCTCTTTTTGTTTGTCCCAGAAGACAATATTCCATAAAATCCTTGGCCTACAGGATCTGAAAAATGTAGCTATTTAAAAAATTACATAACACAACTTTTAAATTGCTGAGCATTATGTCACCTGTCTCAGACTCAGTTTCCTCATTTATAAATAATAAGGTTGACTATGAATTTTCTTGCCTAGAGAAATTAAACTCTAGTTTGGGCAACGCTGCCTTACACAATGCTGTCATATCCTAGTGCAGTTTCTCAAACTTACATGTGTATTACAATTACATGGAAAATT
>NW_007152396.1:0-335 GCF_000164805.1 Carlito syrichta | reverse complement strand
TGACTTAACTAGATGGCTACCTACCTTGCCAGTTGTTTATCCACCTCTCTTAACTAGCTGAATTAACCAGCTAGCCAGCTGGCTAGCCAACTTACTTAAGTAGATCACTACCTAGCTAGCCAGCAGGCTAGCCAGCTGACACAACTAGCT
The DNA here is from genome assembly GCF_000164805.1 of Carlito syrichta. Classification (NCBI taxonomy): domain Eukaryota; kingdom Metazoa; phylum Chordata; class Mammalia; order Primates; family Tarsiidae; genus Carlito; species Carlito syrichta. The sequence goes on along the minus strand of NW_007152396.1, from coordinate 185 downwards.
GACTTAACTAGCTAGCTACCTAGCTAGCCAGCTGACTTAAATAGTTAGGTAACTAGCTAGCTACCTAGCTAGGCAGCTGACTTAAATAGTAAGCTAACTAGCTAACTGCCTAGCTAACAAGCTGGCTTAAATAGTTAGGTGCCTAGTTAGCTAGCTGACTTAACCAGTTAGCTAACTAGTTAGCT
>NW_007152395.1:0-689 GCF_000164805.1 Carlito syrichta | reverse complement strand
AATCCATATCCACAGTCCAAATTTCCCAAGCTCCTTAATTTACATCAAATTTAGCATCTTCCTTGATGCCACACAAGTGGTTTACACTTAAACCAAATTCTCTAAGTGTCCCCAGAGTTTCCCCTCTCTTGTCCTCCTCATCTCTGGGCTCTGCTCTCCCTTGTCATGAATGTGGAGTCATTCTCTGTTGTTGTTTCCCCTCCAATATCCTGCCCATCCACCACATCCTGTGAATTCTTGCTCCAGTCACCCTTGTCCATGCTCCCTCCCTCACCATGTCCCAGGGCTCCATTATCCCCAACTTAGCCTCCTGCAGACATCTCCAGATTGGATTCAGGACCCAAAGTCCCCAAGTAATCTCAGAAATCATGAATCAGACCATGACACCCAGTCACTTGCTGAAACTCCTTTTTGACAATGAATCATACTAAGTATAAAATAAACTCTACCCCATGAAGAGTGAAACCCTGAGTGTCCCGATTGAACCGAACCATCTCGTTCCATGATATAGGCCACAGGCAACAACACCATCTATTTCGGCATCTCATTATTATCAGTCCTTACTGCAATGATTGTCAGACTATGAAATTTATAGTATTTCCCCCTTGTTATCACCTTAAGTACTTTTCCTTCCATTTGCCTTATCTTTCAGATAAAATTGCTTTTCACCAAACACCAACCAAATTTTT
>NW_007152394.1:0-1333 GCF_000164805.1 Carlito syrichta | reverse complement strand
TGGTAAAGAAGCCTAAGTCCCCTTTCTACAAGAGGGGGCCCAGCATCAGATACACAAAGGGAGCGTTTTGTTCAAAATTTCAAACCCTAAAACTTGTATTCAAAGTTCAATCACAATACTATTTTTCAACATGCATTATAGATGTCTTCAGGTTTTGCATATAAGCTTGTATCTTCCTTCTGCCTTACACCAGCATTTAAATTTACTTGACACAACGGTGCAGGTTATGAGCCTTACAATTTCAGGGTAGTCTACATGAATAGAGCTCTGTGGAACTGTGTAGTGCACAACATACTCAGTTGTGCCTTACAATTTCAGCGTAGTCTACATGAATAGAGCTCTGTGGAACTGTGTAGTGCACAACATACTCAGTTGTACAGAGTTCTGATGGTTAATTGAATGAGTAAACAATGCAATACTTTAGGGGGCTGGGGACGCAAATCCTACCTTAATTTCCAGAAGCTTAATGACTTCCTGGTAACATGACTATGGCAATCCCTTTCTCCCAGGGTTAGCATACATTTCAAAAATTAACCTAGATGACACATGGTAACTCAGCACATAGTAGTTCCTTTTTTTCCTCACCACCCCCACCACACATTAATACATATCTATGTGTGTTCTTCAAACATGGGAGGGAATGGAACTGGTGTGTGTTTCCTAGCCAGGCATATCTGGGGAGAGCAGTTACTACCACCCCATCCCCCAGATAGAGTCTCCTGGGACAGATCCACCAGGGAAAGTTATTAGTGATTTTGCTTTCTTATTCTGAAGATGATTCCTTAGGACCTCTCCTGGGACACCCAGGCCCCAGTGGAGCATGCAGCTATAAGAATGTACATCCAGCAAACACCCCATCCACGTGCCCTCCTAACCCTGAGAATCCGTATGTGCTCATTAAAATAAATGCATCATTGTGTATTATTATTTACTGCTGGGGTGGGAATAAAAATCTAAATACTAACTGTATTCTTTTGACTCATGATACATTTAAAAAAATTCCCTCTTAGGTTATTCATCAGCCTAGTGAAAAGTACTTAACCTCAAAACAGCAATGCTTGGTCTATTTTCATAGAATTTTCTTACCAAAGTGCAATAAAGACTCACTAATAGACAGTTTTATACATACCCAGTGAGGTGTAAGCAGCCCATAAGACATTGAAGAGGTGTGGGGGAGCATCTAAGGAAGAAGGTAGCTGCCCATATAACCATTTAACTGCTGCATGGGCTGTGCTGTCAGCAGCAGCTAACTCCTACCCTTTGTAGGAGGCTGCAAATTTCCACCTGAGAGCACAGTGCGTGATGAGTATTCCTTTAACCAGCCTTGGTTGAA
>NW_007152393.1:0-1373 GCF_000164805.1 Carlito syrichta | reverse complement strand
TCCCTTATTTACTCCCCTAAAACGAATGCATATATCCACAAAAGATCCTCTGTACAAATACAATGTTCATGATCACTTCACTCATAAAGACTCCATACTGGAAATAATCCAGAAGTGTATCAATAGAATAGATGAATTATTGGGGTTTTATTTCATGCAATGAGATTACTGTTCACAAATTTTTTAAAAAAATAGCTAGCCGGGCTCGGTGGCTCAGCCTGTAATCCCGCGCTTTGGAAGGCCGAGGTGAGTGAATTACCTGAGCCCGCGGGTTTGAGACCTGCCTGGGCCACTTGACGAGACCTCATCTCTACAATAAATCAAAAATTAGCTGGGCATGGTAGCATGCGCGTCTGTAATTCCGGCTACTCGGAAGGCTGAGGCGGAAGGATCGCCGTAGCCCAGCAGATGGCAGCTGCGGTCGGTGGCCGGGAGCGGCCACTGCGCTCCATCTGGGCGACAGAGTGAGATTCCAACTCAAAAACATAAATTAAATAAATAAATAAATAAATAAATAAATAAATAAATAAATAAATAAATATAGCTACTGAGACATGTAAAAGCATGGACAAATCCCTTAAAAATTATCAAAATTGAAATAAATTTGACACAAAAGAGTACATACATTATGATTACAGTTATATTAATTTCAGGAACAGGCAAAAGTTATTTATGGTGATAGAAATCAACATAGGGGTTTTCATGCAAGTGGTGAAGCTTGAATGAAGTGAGCACTGAAGAGCTTCCTAAAGTGGTAGAAATGTATATAACTTGTTTAAAGTCTTGATTTTGTGTGTGTATACATTTGTCAAAATTCATCCATTGTAAAATCTGTATATTTTACTCTATGTAACTTTACTTCAGTTATTTAAAAATATTGGATTTTTTAAAAAAAACAATAAGCAGTGAAATAAATTATAATTGTTAATTAGGATTTTGCATAAGACATCAAGGCAACTTTGTTTATACAGTTATCAAGTGTTTCGAATACATCAAGTATATTTTGACTAAGAATATGATCTGAGAGGTTTATTTGTTATTGTATAGTTTGATTTGGGTTTTATTCACCTCTCATGGTTTTCTAGGATGAGAGTTTGCTTAGACTTTCCAGTGACTTTAGAAAGGAGTAAAATTGGTCTTCAATAAAAACAATATATTCCTAGAAGATTCACAGAAATGGAATATAACTTGAATTTTTTTTCAGAAAATAGTCTAGAGGGACTTGGAGGAATGTTAGCTATTTGGCCCCGGAGCATTGGCTCCTGATTGAGAAACAGACCCTGGGGTAATTGATGCCTTTCATCTGGGAACAGAATGTCCTGGCAGGGATATGTCCTAACTTAATTGAAAAGAACTGATGATAAACATTAAAA
>NW_007152392.1:0-1282 GCF_000164805.1 Carlito syrichta | reverse complement strand
AAGAAGCTCAGGGAACTTCAAGAAAATAAATGTACAAATGTAAGAAAATTATCATATCAAGTATTTTTTTCAGATCATAATGAAATAAATAACAAGAGAAATCCTAGAAAATACAAAACTATGTGGAAATTATATAAACAATATGCTTTTAAACAATCAATGAGTCACAGAAGAAATAAAAATAAAATTAAAAAGTACCTTGAGAAAAACAAAAATGGAAATACAATATACCAAAACTTATGGAATGCAGCAAAATCTGTCCTAAGGATAAAATTTATAGCAATAAATGAAGAACCCCAAAAAAAAAAAAAAAAAAAAAAAAGAATACCAAAAAGAAGAAGAATCTCAAATAAATAATCTAATGTCACACCTCAAGGAACAAGATGAAGAAAAACAAACTAAGCCCAAAGTTAGTGGAGGGAAGTAAATAACAAAGATCAGAGCAGAAACAAATAAAATATACACTAAAAGAAAAAAATCAATGAAACTGAGAGTTGGGTTTGTTTTTTTGAAAAGCTAAACAATATTGAAGCCCTTAGCATGAATAACCAGGAAGACTCAAATGAACAAGATGAGAAATAAAACTGACACCACGGAAATGAAAAGTATCATAAGAAACTACTGTAAAAAATTATTCACCAACAAATGGATAATCTAGAAAAAGTGGATAAATTCCTTGACACATATAACCCACCAAGATTGAATCATGAAGAGATAGAAAATCTGAACAGATCAATAATGAGTAAGGAAACTGAATAAGTAGCAAAATGTCTCCCACTTAAGAAAGCCCAGGACAAGATAGCTTCACTACTAAATTCTACCAAGCATTTTAAAAAATAATTAACACCAATATTTCTCAAAATCTTCAAAAAAAAATGAGTGGAGAGAATGCCTCCAAAATTACCTTCTGAGTCTAGCATTATCCTGATATCAGAGTCAAACAAGGGCTACCACAAGAAAATTGTAGGCCAATATCCCTAAGAAACATAAATGCAAAAATTTTCAACAAAACGTCAGCAAAGCAAATTCAACAGCACACTAAGTCATGATCAATGGGATTTATCCCTGGTTTGCAAGGATTTTTCAGCATATACAAATCAATAAACATAAAACACCACATTAACAAAATGAAGAATAAAAATTATATGATTTCTTAATACATACAGCAAAAGCATCTGGCAAAATTCAACACCCTTCCATGATATAAACTCTCAACAGATTAGTACATGGCAAATGTACTTCACACAATGACTATATGACAAACTCATAGCTAACATCATTT
>NW_007152391.1:0-1281 GCF_000164805.1 Carlito syrichta | reverse complement strand
TCTGTGGGCTGTCTCCCTGCTCTCTTGATGGTTTGTTTTGCTTTGCAGAAGCTTTTCAGTTTGATGAGGCCCCACTTGTTTTATCTCTTAAGGCATAGACATTTGGGCTTTTTGTCAGGAATTGGTTGACAGTTCCAATTTCCATAAGGGTGTCTCCCATTTTTTCTAAGATTCTTATACTTTGAGGTTTTACATTTAGGTCTTTGATCCACTTAGAGTTGATTTTTGTGTACGGTGATAGGTAGGGATCTTGTTTTAATCTGCTGCATGTGGTCAGCTAGTTTTCCCAGCGCCATTTACTGAATAGGTTCTCCTCTTCCCAGTGGTTGTTGGTGGAAGCTTTGTCAAAGATGATTTAAAACCCTCTTTTATAGACATTTTGATTGTTTTCAATTTTCTGAATTTTTCTTCTTTTGTGGACATTTAGATTACTTGCAATTTTCTGAACCAAACTTAATTAGTATTATTGTACATCTATCCTTTTCATGAATGAGAGCATTTCTCTAGATTGTATTTCTCTAATTGTTGAATATGGACTATTTCAAATTAATATCTTAATGTTCTAATTGCCTTCTAAAAAGATTGCTCCAACTTACATCTTCACCAGCTGTTTAAGTGAGTTTCCATGTCACCAGGTCCCCATTATTAGCATTCTTTTTAATTTTCTATAATCCCATGCTATCTTTTGTTTGGATTTTCATCCTTTTGATTTTTCTGAATCTTCTCATAGAAATATTGGTCATAAGGATTTCTCTCTTTGTGTTTGTCTTCAAGTTCATATACTTTGTCCATTTCTGCACTAGATTGCTTTCCTCTGAATAATTTATAGAAGTTTTCTATATATTCTGATTGTATACATATTATTACTAATATTAGGTAATGATATATTGTAATTTTATATTATGTGGTTATATCATTGCAACATTTTTATTCTAATATGTACTGTAATTATTTTCTTCCATCACTGCAAGTATTATCTTTGTGGTGGTATTTTTAGTGTAAATTTTTTCCAAGTTTTTTAAATCATTGCCAAACTTTTTAAAAAGGCTTCTATCTCGAAATAATTTTAAATGTAGAGAAAAGTTGCAAAGATAGTACAGAGACTTCCTGTGTACTCTTAGCCCAGCTTCTCCTAATGTTAGCAAATTACATAATTGTTAAACATTTGTCAAAAGTAAGAAATTAACACTGGTAAAGTACTATTAACTAAATTACACATCTTATTCAGATTTCTTCAGTTATCCCACTAATATTCTTTCTCTGTTCTGAGATTTCATTCAG
>NW_007152390.1:0-819 GCF_000164805.1 Carlito syrichta | reverse complement strand
TTGAGTGATTTGAGTTCTTCAGGATATATCCCAGTAGGGGGATTGTGGGGTCATATGGGAGGTTGATATTTAGAGCTTTTAGAAATCTCCACACTGCTTTCCACAGAGGTTGCACTAGTTTACACTCCCACCAACAGTTTAGAAGTGTTCCCTTTTTGCCACACCCTCTACAGCAGCTGTTATTTTTTGAGTTGTTGATAATTGCCATTCTGACTGGAGTTAGGTGGTATCTCAGGGTGGTTTTGATTTATATCTCCCTGATGATTAGTGAGGTTGAACATTTCTTCATATGTCTGTTGGCTGCTCGGATGTGCTCTTTTCTGAAGTGTCTGTTCATATCTTTTGCCCACATTATAATGGGTTTTTTTGTTTTTTTCTTTTCAGCACGTTTTCGTTCCTTGTAGATCCAGGATGTTAAGCCTTTGTTAGACCTGGTGTTGGCAAATACGTTTTCACAGTCTGTAGGCTATCTCCCTGCTCTCTTGATGGTTTCTTTGGCTTTTCAGAAGCTTGTCAGTTTAATAAGTTCCCACTGGTCTATCTTCTTTTTTATGACCTATGGGTTTTGGGTTTTGTTCAGGAATTGGATGCCAGTTCTGATTTCCATGAGGGTATTTCCTTCATTTTCTAAGGTTCTTATGGTTAAAGTTTTACATTTATGCCTCTGATCCATTTGGAGCTAACCTTTGTGCATGGGAATAGATAGGGGTCCTGTTTCAATCTTCTGCATGTGGTCAGCTTGTTTTCCCAGCACCATTTACTGAATAGGTTCTCCTCTCCCCAGTGGTAGGTGGTGCAGGCTTTGTTGAAGATGAGTTG
>NW_007152389.1:0-927 GCF_000164805.1 Carlito syrichta | reverse complement strand
TCCTGAATGTGTTTTGATACATGTATGCTCAAGTTTTCTTTCTTTTTTTTTTTTTGAGTAGGAGTCTCACTCTGTGTCCAGACTGGAGTGCAGTGGCCGCTCCCGGGCCACTGCAGCCTAGACTGCTGGGTTCCGGTGATCCTTCTGCCTCAGTCTTCCAAGTAGCTGAAACTACAGGTGCGTGCTATCACATCCGGTTCATTTTTGATTTATTGTAGAGATGAGATCTTGCCAAGTTGTGCAGGCGGGTCTCGAATCTGCGGGCTCAGGCAATTCACTCACCTCAGCCTCCCAAGGTGTGGGATTACAGACTGAGCCACCAAACCCGGCTTCCTTTTTTTTTGAGCAAGCAAAAAATGGTATTGTGTCCACATGTTCATTGCTAGTATATAGGAATATGGTTGATTTCAATATGCCGATCTGGTGTCTTGTACCTTGCACAAATCACTTATTATTTCTAGGAGATTTTTTTTTTTAAGACTCCTTATGATTTTCTATAACCATGCTGTGAGCAATTAGGGCCAGTTTTATTTCTTCTTTTCCTGTCTGTATGCTTTTAATGTCTTTCTTTCCACCACGTTGAACTTGCTAGAGCATCAACCTCCATGTTGAGTGAGAGCGGTGAGTGCAGACATTGTGCCTTGTTCCTGATCATAGGGGGAAAACATTTAGTTGAGAGGACAGTAATAAAATATACCATGGACTTAGGATAAGAGCATGCTATTTAGAGACCCAAGAAACCAAGAAACTTAAAAAGTCATACTTGCTGTAAAAGTAGTGTTAAGTTCACTATATTTTATGTATCCCTACCTCATGTTTACTATATATTTTGTGCATTCCTACCTCATGTTCATTGTACTTTATGAAATCTTAGTACTTTAAATCCTACCTCAGACCCCGTAGAATTAGGCATATGTCGGGTGCCTG
>NW_007152388.1:0-3415 GCF_000164805.1 Carlito syrichta | reverse complement strand
TTCTTCTTTTCCTGTCTGTATGCTTTCAATGTCTTTCTTTCCACCACGTTGAACTTGCTAGAGCATCAACTCCATGTGAGTGAGAGCGGTGAGTGCAGACATTGTGCCTTGTTCCTGATCATAGGGGGAAAACATTTAGTTGAGAGGACAGTAATAAAATATACCATGGACTTAGGATAAGAGCATGCTATTTAGAGACCCAAGAAACCAAGAAACTTAAAAAGTCATACTTGCTGTAAAAGTAGTGTTAAGTTCACTATATTTTATGTATCCCTACCTCATGTTTACTATATATTTTGTGCATTCCTACCTCATGTTCATTGTACTTTATGAAATCTTAGTACTTTAAATCCTACCTCAGACCCCGTAGAATTAGGCATATGTCGGGTGCCTGGTAGTGAATGATTGTATAGTTATATACTGTCTTAAGTAGTGTTTGTATTTAGAACTCTTGGGTTAAGCACTGTTAGTCCCAATTGCCATGCTGACTTATGCTTTTACAATGAGATGTAAATGTTAAAGCGATAAGCCCCTTTCAGACATTCCTTTGCTATTGCAGTAGACTCTGAGGTGCTAGCTGCTCTCTAAGTGGGCTTTATGTTGGTTTAAATCTCCGGTTCCCATGCTAAAGTTAATTTACATGCAGTGGCTATATAAACCTGAGGGAATCAAAAGACTTTTAGAAAAACCACCTTGCTATAAGACGTTTGTGATATTTTATAAATTCCTAGAACTAGTACTATATGAATTTTTACCCCACATTCACTGTATGTGTTTGCAGCATTCATATTTAAAACTTTGTTAAGTTTAACTTTTGTTGTCCCATAATGAACATGGATCAGCAGACTTGGCGGCGCTTAGTAACCTCCTGCCTGTTTGCTCAAGTTAATTTATATGCAGTGACAATATGAACCTAACTTATCTGACATTCCACTCTGCCCGTTAAGTGGGTTTCTGTCAATCACTAGCAGTCAGGTTAAAGCCCACGAAAGGCACCTACCAATACCAAGTGTTCCCGTACCCATTAGCAGAAATTACCCAATCATGTAAAATCAAGTTTAAAGCTCTTTCCCCTCCCTCTGTAATTGTGCATAAAAACTGCTTGCCATACTGGATTGGGGCTCTTGTCCCTGAAGTCACTGCTGGTTTTATACGTGAGCCCAGACTCGAGACTGAATAAAGACCCTCGTGTGTTTGCATCGGTGCTGGCTCTTTGTGGTCTCTTTCGGATTTGAATTCTGGGTTTACCATAGTCTTTCATTATTTGTCGAATGTCAGCTGATTTTTTTTTGAGTTGGAGTCTCACTCTGTCTCCCAGACTGGAGTACAGTGGCCTCTCCCGGCCACTACAGCCTCAACCTGCTGGGCTCCGGTGATCCTTCTGCCTCAGCCTTCCAAGTAGCCAGAATTGCAGGCATGCGCGCCATGCCCGGCTGATTTTTTGATTTATTGTAGAGATGAAGTCTCGCTGCCCAGGTGGGTCTCGAACCCACGGGCTCAGGCAATTCAGTTACCTCAGCCTCCCAAAGGCACAGGATTACAGGCTGAGCCAAGGAGCCCAGCTGCTGATGGTTTTTTATACATGGCCCTCGTCACCATGAGGAAATTACCATTTTCTTATTTTTGGGAGCGTGGTGGTCAAAGATAGATGATGATTTTGTTAAATGCTTTTTGTTCTGCATAGATTCATACAATTGTGTGATTTTTTTTCTGTGGTTAGTGGAGGTAGGTTACATTGATTTTTTAAAAAAATTGAATCAGTCTGTATCTCTGGAGTAAACCCCACTTGGTCATGGTGTATAATTCTTTCCAGATTTTGCTGAATTATATTTGATACAATTTTGTTAAAGATGTTGGTGATCATATTCGTGAAGGACATTGACCTGTAGTCTTCTTTTTTGTACTCGCTTTGTCTAGTTTTGGTATCAGTATAATACCTAATCCCTAAAATGACTTGGGAAGTGTTCTTTTCTATTTTCTGGAAGATACTATGTAGAACTGGTATTAATTTGTCTTTTTTTTTTTAGTTGGAGTCTCACTCCATCGCCCAGACTTGACCTGCTGCGCTCCGGCAATCCTTCCGCCTCAGTCTTCCAATTAGTTGAAACTACAGGCACATGCTAATTAATTCATCTTTAAAATGTTTTCCAGAATCCTCTGGTGAAACCATCTGGGTCTGGAAATTTCTTTTTCTTACAAAACTGGGAATTTTGCAATTATAAACTCAATTTATTTCATAGTTGTAGCAAATTATTCAAATTACCTGTGTAATATTAGGCCAGTTGCGGTAGTTTGTATTTCTTGTCTTGTTGATTTGTTTCATTTACATTGTCAAGTTTGTATGTGTAATTTGTGTCATCTCTCTTCTTTTTTTCTTGTTGATCTCATTAGAGTTTTTGTCAATTTATTGACTTTTATGAAGTACCAATTTGTTGTTTAATTGGTTTTCTCTATTATTTTTCTGTTTTTAATTTCATTTTTTCTTGCTTTTACTTTCATTATTTTCTTCCTTCTGCTTGTTTTGTGTTTATTACATTCTCCTTTTTCAAGCTTCTTAAGGTGAGACCTTAGAATTTGAGTTGAGAATCCTATTTTTGAATGTATGTGCTGAGTGCTGTGCATTTCCAAGAGCACTTGAAGAGAGGGTGTAATCTGCTGCAGATGGGTGGAATGTTCTACAAACATTAGATACTATTGATTGATGATGCTGTTGAGTTCTTTTATGTCTTGGCTGGTTTACTTGATTGGTTGTTCTATTAATTGTCAAGAGAAGTTTTTGAAGTAGCCAGTTATATGTGTGAATTTCTCTCTTCTTTCTTTAGTTCTTTCAGGTTTGTCCGTATATATTTTTCCTATATGTTATTTGGTGCATACACATTTAAGATTGCTATGTCAATCAACTGGGCTTGGTAGTGCATGCCTGTAATTCCAGTTGCTTGGAAGGCTGAGGTGGAAGGATCACCGGAGACCAGCAGTTCGAGGCTGCGTTGGGTGGGAGCGGCCACTGCACTCCAGTCTGGGTGACAAAGTGAGACTCCAACTAAAAAAAAAAAAAGATTGCTGTGTCTTCTTGTCAGATTACGTTTATCATTATATAATTTTTCTGGTGGTTTTCTTTACCTTGAAGATTACTTTATCTAATAATATAGACATTTCTGCTTCTCTTTGATTTATGCTTTTATAAGTGTCTCATTCTGTCTTTCTTTCATCCTGTCTGTCATATTTGAAGTGAATATTTGTAGATCTTATATAATTGTGTCTTTTAAATATACTGTGTCTCTGTCTTTTTATTTTATTATATTTTATTTTTGAGTTGGAGACTCACTCCATTGCCCAGTCTGGAGTACAGTGGCATACTCATGGACACCCCAGTGTCAATGTGTGCTGGGCTCAGGCAATCCTTCTGCCTCAGCAT
>NW_007152387.1:6153-9010 GCF_000164805.1 Carlito syrichta | reverse complement strand
TAAAATGTACAATGGGGCTGGGTGCGGTGGCTCAGGCCTGCCATCCCAGCACTTTGGGAGGCTGAAGCAAGGGGATTGCCTGAGCTCAGGGCTCCGAGACCATCCCAGGCAACTTGGCAAGACCTCGTCTCTACAATAAATCAAAAAATAAGCTGAGTGGTAGCGTGTGCCTATAGTTCTGACTGAGGCAGAAAGATCGCCAGAGCCCAGCAGATTGAGGCTGCAGTGTCCATGAGCATGCCCCTGTGCTCCAGCCTGGGTGACAGAGGGAGATTCTGACTCAAAAAAAAAGTACATGACTGGGCATAGTGGCTCAGCCTGCCATCCCAGCACTTTGTGTGGCTGAGGTGAGAGGACTGCCTGAACCCAGGGGTTTGAGACCAGCCTGGGCAACTTGGCGGGACCTCGTCTCTACAATTAAAAAAAAGTTAGCCAGGCATGGTGATGGGCACTTGTAGTTCTAGCTACTCGGAAGGCTGAGGCAGGAGGATCGCCTGAACCCAGGAATCTACAGTAGCTGTGATCATTCCACTGTACTCCAGCTGGGCCACAGAGACTCCCACTCAAAATAAATGAATATATAAAGTGCACACTTCAGGGGTATCCAGTACATTCCCACTGTCCCACCCTGGGCTAATCCTGAGACTTCTGGCCTTCATCGTGCCATCGGAAATCCCTCCCCTCCCTCAGCCCCTGTTGACCAAGACCCCGTCTCCTTGTGGATTTGCCTGTTCTAGGCATGTCACATAAATGGCTGCAGTCCACAACCTGGTGTGGCCTGGTTCCTCCCCTTCTGCCTGTTTTTTCAGGGAGGGAAATCGACACTGTGTCTCCCTGCCCTCACCCAGGACGCCTCTGACACCAGACACCAGCCAGCTGTCCCTTAAGTTTCTTGCTGATCCTGCCTCCCTGGAAGACACGTCACATCCCATGGTGAAGAGCTCAGTCCACATGGTGGCCTGCTCCAGATGGTGGTCATGGGGCCCGGGTCTCCTGTCCCTGTGACCTATCAGCTGTAAATCAGAGGCTCCCTGGCCTCCTCCTTGGTCCCAGAATTCTGCGTGACTGGCTCCCAGAATTCAGGGAAACACCACACACAGCTACTCATTGGTTATAAAGGACTTGGGTAGAATGTGGGTAATGTGGTGCCAGGGTGAGGTGCCTGTGGATGGGCATGCCACCCTCCTGGCATGTGGGTGTGGTGGTCACCTGGGAAGCTCATCACACCTCCTTGTGCAAGAGTTTGCTTATTTTTTTTGGTTTTTGTGAGACAAGGTCTTATTGTTCAGGCTGGAGGGCAGGAGCATGCTCACGGCCACCACAGCCTCGACCTGCTGGGCTTAGACGATCCTTCCACATCAGCCTTCCAAGTAGCTGCAACTACAGGCACACACCATCATGCCTGGCTAACTGTTTTTCTATTTTCTTTTTTTTTTTTGTAGAGATGAGGTCTTGCCAAGTTTTCCAGGCTCTTCTTGAACCCCTGAGTGCAGGAAATACTCTCACCTCCATCGCCCAAAGTGCTGGGATGACAGGCATGAGCTACTGCACCTGGCTTGCACCTAACTAATTTAAAAAGAATTTGTGGAGATGGGGTCTTGACACGTTGCCCAATCTGGTCTTGAACTCTTGGGCTCAAGGAGTCCTCCTGCCTCAGCCTCCTGAGTAGCTGCGTCTACAGGTGTGTATTATTGCACCCAGCTGATTATTAAAAATTTCTTGTGGAGACAGAGTCTTGCTATGTTATCCAGGCTGGTCTTAAACTCCTGGGTGGAAGTGATCCTGGCCTCAGCCTCCGGAATAGCTGAAACTACAGGTGCATGTTATCACACCTGGCTAATTTTTTAATTTATTGTAGAAAGGGGGGTCTTGCTATGTTGTCCAGGCTGGTCTTGAGCTCCTGGCCTCAAGTCATCCTCCCACCTTGGCCTCCCAAAGTGCTGGAATGGCAGGTGTGAGCCACTACTCCCCTCAATAGTTTGTACAGAGCTTAATCTCTGGCACTTTCCTGGATGTCAATGAATGGGCTGGCAGTTCCTACCCTCTAATCGCTTGGTCATTCTGGCGACCAGCCCCAACCACCCCAAGGCTGTCCAGAGGCCTCACCATAGCACACCCCGTGAGCACCGGGGACAGATCATGTTGTATCCACCTGTTCACCTGTGGCAGGACCTCTGTCTCCCGCCAAGAGCTGTTGTGAGCAGCACTGCCATGGAGGTTGGTGCCCGTGTTCCTGAACGTTCATTATTCCTTCTTTTGAGGGACTTGGTCTCCTGGCCTTGAGGACTGGGTGTAGGGGTGCAGCCTGGCTCTATTGGACAAGGCAAGTGTATAGTGTCTCCTCCCTCCATCCGTGGGGTGTCCGTGGGACGGTGGCATCCACCCTCATCAGCTTTCCCCTCTCATCAGGACCCAGGATGAGCATGTGGTTCATTCCTCCTTGACAGAAGAGGCCGTAGAATTTTCCAGAATGCAGGTCAAGCTCCAAAAACCTCGCTCTTGCATTCTGGTGCCTTCCAGAAACGGGCCTCTGAGGGCAAGCTGGGCTGGCTGGGTCTGTCTAGGTAATGTCGATGGACCTCCTGACTTGGAGACAGGATGCTGAGGACCACTCCGGGCATAAGGTGCGTCCTTTGGGTTACACAACCACTTTGGATACCACACAATAATGATTTCAATCTCTGCTGGGGTGACGAGCATTTCTAAAAACAGATACACATCTGAAGTCTCACGTTTCAAAACAGTTCAGTCATTGAATGACGCTCCACTGGGGCAAGGACATCACTCTTGAATGATGCTGTTGGATTTCCTAGAACCCAGTCACTGCCTTCTTAATTGATTGAGATGGAATTCAGTA
>NW_007152387.1:4378-5504 GCF_000164805.1 Carlito syrichta | reverse complement strand
GGTTCTTTAAACAGTCTAGACATGAATCTTTTGTGAAACACATGATGTGCAAAACATTCTTTCTCGCACTCTGTGGTTGTTTTCATCCTCTCAAGAGTGTTTTATCCTCTCAATGAGTTCTTGCCTGTCCTGAGAACCTGAATCTTTTCTTCTAAGAATTTTGTAGTTTCACTTGTTTGCATTTAAATGCAGGTTCCTTTTTTTTTTTTGAGTCAGCTTCTCACTCTGTCACTCAGGCTGAAGTGCAGGGGCACACTCATGGCCACTGCAGCCTCAACCTGCTGGGTTCTGGTGATCCTTACACCTCAGCCTTCCAAGTAGCTGGAACTATAGGAGCACGCCACCAAGTCTGGTTAGTTTTTTATTTATTGTAGGGATGAGGTCTCACCAAGTTGCCCAGCCTGGTCTCAAAACCCTGGGCTCAGGCAATCCTTTCACCTCAGTCTCCCAAAGTGCTGGGATAATAAGCCTGAGCCACCATGCCCAGCCTCCAGGATTCACTTTGAATTAGTTTTTATATGAGATGGGAAACATAGGTTGATTTTTATTATTGTATCAGTGGACATCCAAGGACTCTAGCACTCTTTGTGGAAAAGACAATCCTTCCTTCTCTGACTTGTTCTTGCACTTTGGTCAGAAATCAGTTGGTCATGTGTGTGTGTGTGTGTGTGTGTGTGTGTGTGTTTTCTCATTCTCTACTGAGTTTAGTTGCCATGTCCCAACACTCCACCAGAACCACCCAGCCTTGACTACAGTAGCTACTCAATAAATCTTGACATTGAGTAGATGTGGTCCTCCCCCTTTATTTTTCTTTTGCACATTGTTTTAGTTATTCTAATTTCTTGACCTTTTCATATAAACTGTAGGATATTCTTGTCTCTAGCTACACAAAATTTTTGCTGGGATTTTGACTGGAATTGTGTTCAAGCTTTACACCATTTTTGGAAGAATTGCCATTCTGACTTTGTGGAGTCTTCCAACTCATGAACAGGCATATCTCCTCCTTTATTTAGATATCTTTGCTATTTTCTTTTCATCCAGTGTTGTATAGGTTTCAGCATCAACTTCCTGAATGTGTTTTGATACATGTATGCTCAAGTTTTTCTTTTCTTTTTTTTTTTTTTTT
>NW_007152387.1:0-3904 GCF_000164805.1 Carlito syrichta | reverse complement strand
CACATGTCATTGCTAGTATATAGGAATATGGTTGATTTCAATATGCCGATCTGGTGTCTTGTACCTTGCACAAATCACTTATTATTTCTAGGAGATTTTTTTTTTTTAAGACTCCTTATGATTTTCTATAACCATGCTGTGAGCAATTAGGGCCAGTTTTATTTCTTCTTTTCCTGTCTGTATGCTTTTAATGTCTTTCTTTCCACCACGTTGAACTTGCTAGAGCATCAACCTCCATGTTGAGTGAGACCGGTGAGTGCAGACATTGTGCCTTGTTCCTGATCATAGGGGGGAAACATTTAGTTGAGAGGACAGTAATAAAATATACCATGGACTTAGGATAAGAGCATGCTATTTAGAGACCCAAGAAACCAAGAAACTTAAAAAGTCATACTTGCTGTAAAAGTAGTGTTAAGTTCACTATATTTTATATATCCCTACCTCATGTTTACTATATATTTTGTGCATTCCTACCTCATGTTCATTGTACTTTATGAAATCTTAGTACTTTAAATCCTACCTCAGACCCCGTAGAATTAGGCATATGTCGGGTGCCTGGTAGTGAATGATTGTATAGTTATATACTGTCTTAAGTAGTGTTTGTATTTAGAACTCTTGGGTTAAGCACTGTTAGTCCCAATTGCCATGCTGACTTATGCTTTTACAATGAGATGTAAATGTTAAAGCGATAAGCCCCTTTCAGACATTCCTTTGCTATTGCAGTAGACTCTGAGGTGCTAGCTGCTCTCTAAGTGGGCTTTATGTTGGTTTAAATCTCCGGTTCCCATGCTAAAGTTAATTTACATGCAGTGGCTATATAAACCTGAGGGAATCAAAAGACTTATAGAAAAACCACCTTGCTATAAGACGTTTGTGATATTTTATAAATTCCTAGAACTAGTACTATATGAATTTTTACCCCACATTCACTGTATGTGTTTGCAGCATTCATATTTAAAACTTTGTTAAGTTTAACTTTTGTTGTCCCATAATGACCGTGGATCAGCAGACTTGGCGGCGCTTAGTAACCCCCTGCCTGTTTGCTCAAGTTAATTTATATGCAGTGACAATATGAACCTAACTTATCTGACATTCCACTCTGCCCGTTAAGTGGGTTTCTGTCAATCACGAGCAGTCAGGTTAAAGCCCACGAAAGGCACCTACCAATACCAAGTGTTCCCGTACCCATTAGCAGAAATTACCCAATCATGTAAAATCAAGTTTAAAGCTCTTTCCCCTCCCTCTGTAATTGTGCATAAAAACTGCTTGCCATACTGGATTGGGGCTCTTGTCCCTGAAGTCACTGCTGGTTTTATACGTGAGCCCAGACTCGAGACTGAATAAAGACCCTCGTGTGTTGCATCGGTGCTGCTCTTGTGTCTCTTTCGGATTGAATTCTGGGTTTACCATAGTCTTCATTATTTGTCGAATGTCAGCTGATTTTTTTTTGAGTTGGAGTCTCACTCTGTCTCCCAGACTGGAGTACAGTGGCCTCTCCCGGCCACTACAGCCTCAACCTGCTGGGCTCCGGTGATCCTTCTGCCTCAGCCTTCCAAGTAGCCAGAATTGCAGGCATGCGCGCCATGCCCGGCTGATTTTTTGATTTATTGTAGAGATGAAGTCTCGCTGCCCAGGTGGGTCTCGAACCCACGGGCTCAGGCAATTCAGTTACCTCAGCCTCCCAAAGGCACAGGATTACAGGCTGAGCCAAGGAGCCCAGCTGCTGATGGTTTTTTATACATGGCCCTCGTCACCATGAGGAAATTACCATTTTCTTATTTTTGGGAGCGTGGTGGTCAAAGATAGATGATGATTTTGTTAAATGCTTTTTGTTCTGCATAGATTCATACAATTGTGTGATTTTTTTTCTGTGGTTAGTGGAGGTAGGTTACATTGATTTTTTTAAAAAATTGAATCAGCCTGTATCTCTGGAGTAAACCCCACTTGGTCATGGTGTATAATTCTTTCCAGATTTTGCTGAATTATATTTGATACAATTTTGTTAAAGATGTTGGTGATCATATTCGTGAAGGACATTGACCTGTAGTCTTCTTTTTTGTACTCGCTTTGTCTAGTTTTGGTATCAGTATAATACCTAATCCCTAAAATGACTTGGGAAGTGTTCTTTTCTATTTTCTGGAAGATACTATGTAGAACTGGTATTAATTTGTCTTTTTTTTTTTAGTTGGAGTCTCACTCCATCGCCCAGACTTGACCTGCTGGGCTCCAGCAATCCTTCCGCCTCAGCCTTCCAATTAGTTGAAACTACAGGCACATGCTAATTAATTCATCTTTAAAATGTTTTCCAGAATCCTCTGATGAAACCATCTGGGTCTGGAAATTTCTTTTTCATGCAAAACTGGGAATTTTGCAATTATAAACTCAATTTATTTCATAGTTGTAGCAAATTATTCAAATTACTTGTGTAATATTAGGCCAGTTGCGGTAGTTTGTATTTCTTGTCTTGTTGATTTGTTTCATTTACATTGTCAAGTTTGTATGTGTAATTTGTGTCATCTCTCTTCTTTTTTTCTTGTTGATCTCATTAGAGTTTTTGTCAATTTATTGACTTTTATGAAGTACCAATTTGTTGTTTAATTGGTTTTCTCTATTATTTTTCTGTTTTTAATTTCATTTTTTCTTGCTTTTACTTTCATTATTTTCTTCCTTCTGCTTGTTTTGTGTTTATTACATTCTCCTTTTTCAAGCTTCTTAAGGTGAGACCTTAGAATTTGAGTTGAGAATCCTATTTTTGAATGTATGTGCTGAGTGCTGTGCATTTCCAAGAGCACTTGAAGAGAGGGTGTAATCTGCTGCAGATGGGTGGAATGTTCTACAAACATTAGATACTATTGATTGATGATGCTGTTGAGTTCTTTTATGTCTTGGCTGGTTTACTTGATTGGTTGTTCTATTAATTGTCAAGAGAAGTTTTTGAAGTAGCCAGTTATATGTGTGAATTTCTCTCTTCTTTCTTTAGTTCTTTCAGGTTTGTCCGTATATATTTTTCCTATATGTTATTTGGTGCATACATATTTAAGATTGCTATGTCAATCAACTGGGCTTGGTAGTGCATGCCTGTAATTCCAGTTGCTTGGAAGGCTGAGGTGGAAGGATCACCGGAGACCAGCAGTTCGAGGCTGCGTTGGGTGGGAGCGGCCACTGCACTCCAGTCTGGGTGACAAAGTGAGACTCCAACTAAAAAAAAAAAAGAGATTGCTGTGTCTTCTTGTCAGATTACGTTTATCATTATATAATTTTTCTGGTGGTTTTCTTTACCTTGAAGATTACTTGACCTAATAATATAGACATTTCTGCTTCTCTTTGATTTATGCTTTTATACGTGTCTCATTCTGTCTTTCTTTCATCCTGTCTGTCATATTTGAAGTGAATATTTGTAGATCTTATATAATTGTGTCTTTTAAATATACTGTGTCTCTGTCTTTTTATTTTATTATATTTTATTTTTGAGTTGGAGACTCACTCCATTGCCAGTCTGGAGTACAGTGAGATACTCATGGACACCCCAGTGTCAATGTGTGCTGGGCTCAGGCAATCCTTCTGCCTCAGCATTCCAAGTAACCCGAACTACTGATGCAGGCTACCATGCCCAGTTAATTTTTTTTAATGGATTTTAGAGACAAGGTCTCACCAAGTTGCCTGGGCTGGCTTGAACCCTGGGGCTCAGGCAATCCTCTTGCCTTGACTTGCCAACGTGCTGGGATTACAACTGAGCCATTTAGCCTGGCCTCTGTCTTTTTAGCTGTATATTTTGACCATTTACATTTAGTGTAGTTATTGATATGTCAGGGCTTACATTCTTTCGGTTTTTCATTTCAGTTTTTCCTGCTTTATGGGTTATTGGAGCAATTTTTTTAGAGTTCTATTTTGATTCATCTGTGGC
>NW_007152386.1:0-770 GCF_000164805.1 Carlito syrichta | reverse complement strand
TTAACTCATCATCTGGCATGTGAGACAACTGGTCAACTGACTTAACTTGTCTGCCAATGAGTGAGCTGACTGGTCAACTAAATTTAGTCTAATGGCTAGTGAGTCGACTAGTCAGAAGATTTAACTAGTCTTCCAGAAAGTGATCCGATCAGTTAACTGACTTAACTAGTTCACCAATGAGTGAGCCGGTGTGTGAGCTGCCTTAAATAGTAGGACAGCGAGTGAACCAACTGGTGAGCCTACTTAAATAGTCAGCTGGAGAGCAAGTTGACAAGTTAGCTGTCCTGTTGGCCTGTGAGAAAGCTGACAAGTTATTTGACCTGTTGGCTGGTAAGTGGGCCGACGAGTGAGCTGACTGTTGGCAGGCGAGCAAGCCGAGTAGTGAGCTGACCTCATAGAAAGAGAGTACACCCACTAGTTAACTGACCAGTTAGCTGAGTTGGTAGCCAACTAGTTAGCTAAGTATCTAGCTGATTTTCTAGTGACTTAACTAGCTAGTTTACTAGCTAGCTGGATATCTATCTTACATAACTAGTTAGCAAACAAGCTATCTAGCTGTCTAGCTAGCTGACTTAACTAGCTAGATAACTGGCTAGTTAGCTTGCTAGCTGACTTAACTCTCTAGGTGACTAGCTAGCCGACTTAACTAGCTAGCTGACTAGCAACCTGACTAGCTAGCTGACTTAAACAGTTGGCTGAATAGATAGCTGACTTGGTAGCTGACTTAATTAGCTTGCTGGCTAGCCAGCTGACTTAGCTAGCTGATTAGA
>NW_007152385.1:0-901 GCF_000164805.1 Carlito syrichta | reverse complement strand
AGAGAGAGGGCAGCAAGAGAGAGTTATGTCTTGTTGAAAAGTTCTTAAGACATCAAAACATGGGACACTGAGGCCATAGGGTAGGGCTGGGGCTGCCCAGGGAGATCCCATCCAGGAGGAGCAGTTATCTGCAATCTTGCTGGCCCTGTGGTATGGTGTGACACTGAGGGTCTAAAATCCAACTTTCAAAATTGAGCAATAACTTTCCTTCCTCCCAGGACATTAAAGCCTGTCCATGAAATAGACCCAGTTCCTTGCTTGCTCTCTTCAACACTTGGAGCTCTCCACAGATGTATCTCTCATAGCAGACTTTACAAGGCTGAGTTTACAAGCCGCAACTGTATCTCTCATAGCAGATTTTACAAGGTTGTCCCACCAGGCTCCTTTTAGAAGTAAAAATAAATGGAATAAGCCCTGTTCTCCCCCAAACCATGAAAACATTGCACCATACCTCAAGCTTTCACCTACTGTGGTGTAAGCCAACACCCCAGTGTACTTCCTGGAGGAACTAGTTCCTGCAGCCTTAGGAGGGTGTGCTGAAGACCCATAGTGCACATGTTTAAAGGCAGAGCTCAGATTTTTAACTGGGACATCAGCTGGAGACAGAAGGTAACTGTCATCTTAGTCACTGCTAAAGTCCACCTCGTTAGGCAAGATACACTGCTAATGAAAAAGAAATGCATTTGACTGTTAGGGGCATCCTGCTGGGATAGGTTATTCCATTCCAGGTGCAATTAACCATCCCATTATTAGCATATTTGCTAATGTGCTTTGAGGCCAGTCACAAAAATATCTCTTAAATTGTTTTTAGCTAATGGTGTATTTGTGAGGTCATTCAAGACTCAGACCTGAACGCTTAAAGATCTGATTCCTTTCTGAGCCCTTAGTTGTAAAGGACCAA
>NW_007152384.1:0-743 GCF_000164805.1 Carlito syrichta | reverse complement strand
GGGAATGAAATTCCATCATGTCTTCCGCTTTTGTCAGAGCACTGTACAAAAATCCTTGATACTGAAGGCTTGCTCAGTAGTCAAGGTCCCGCCCATTATGATGTCAACGTTCTGAGGCTGATGTCATGAATGAAAATCTGACATGCGTGTTTTACTGACTTTGCTTACATCTTTTAAATGAAAAATTAGCCGTTTAGGCAAATGAATGATACTTGGAAAAAACCAATAAGTTAACATCATTCTTCTCAGACCTGGAAATTACAATAGTGAATTCATATAAAATTTAAAACAATCATGAAGAGCCTAAAGAATCCTTATCAAAAAGATACAAAGCAGGAGCTATCACTTTCCGCATTTGAAACTTTAGTATAAGTTACAATAATCAAAAGTGCCTGGTATTGGTACTGGAAAAGGTCCACAGGCTAATGGGTCAGGACAGGGAGTGAAATCCTCAAATACTCACCAAACTCGTCTTTGAAACAACCTCCAGGACCCACTGGGGAATGAAAAACATATTCAGTAAATGTTGCTGGGAAAATTCTGACTACATGAACAAGATTCAAACAGGACCCCTAACTATCACCATACACATTAACTCTAAATGGATCAGAGACCTAAACGTCAAACACCAAATTATAATCACCATAGAAACACAGGAGACACCTTTATGAAACTGGAACTGGGAGCTACTCTCTTCAGATCCCTCAAAACCCATAATTTAAAAAGAATGTTAGACAAGTGGG
>NW_007152383.1:0-698 GCF_000164805.1 Carlito syrichta | reverse complement strand
TCAGCTGGCTAGCTAGGTAGCTAGCTAGTTAAATCAGCTAGTTGTGTCAGCTGGCTAGCCTGCTGGCTAGCTGCTGACTAGCTAGGTAGTGATCTACTTAAGTCAGTTGGCTAGCCAACTGGCTAGCTGGTTAATTCAGCTAGTTAAGAGAGGTGGATAAACAACTGGCAAGGTAGGTAGCCAGCTAGTAAAGTCAGCTTGATAGCTACCTGACTAGCTGTGATGTCAGCGAGTTAATGCAGCTGGCTAGCCACTGGCTAGCTGGTTAATCAGCTAGTTTAGTCAGCTGTTTAGTCAGCTGGATAGGTAGGTAGCTAGCTAGATAAGTCAGCTTGCTAGTTAGCAGGCTAGCTGTTCAAGTCAGGTATTTAAGTCAGCTGTCTAGCTTTCTCGCTAGGTAGGTAGCTAGCTAGTTAAGTGAGCTAGCTAGCTAGCTTGCTAGCTTAAGTCAGCTAGTTAAGTCAGTTGGCTAGCAAGCTGGCTAGATAGGTAATCAGCTAGTTAAGTCAGATTGCTAGCCAGATGACTTGCTGGTTAAGTCAGTTAGTTAAGTTAGGTAAACCAGCTGACTAGCTAGTTAAGTCAGTTTGTTAAGTCAGTTGGCTATACAGCTGGTTATCTAGTTAAAAAGGTAGTTAAGTCAGATGGATAGCCATTTGGCTAGCTGTTATTTCAGCTAGTTAAGTCAGCTGTCTAGC